>NC_077231.1:40552830-40852830 GCF_027887165.1 Monodelphis domestica
TGGAGGTGACTTAGGTTCTTGAGGGACTGTGGCAGCATAAGCAAAATTTTTGATTGGTCCTACCCAGCTGAGACTTCAAGTACTAGCCTAGTAATGGATGATGTCTCTTCTCTCCAAGTCTGAGCTTTGGGTAAGTTTAGAGCTCATCCATCAGGGTATTTGGATACCATCAAAGTATCCATCAGGTATCCATCCATATTTGCATCCACTGCATGGGGCAAAGGGTGAAGTAGGGCCGGAGGTTGTTGCCACCCCCTCATCATCACAAAATTTTAAAGCATTAAAGTAAGTTGAAGTAGCACCTACTATCTGACTGATAATATTCTGGCTTCTGCTTTGAGTATAATCATAGTTTTAATTTCCATTGTGCATTATAGTCTGAGCACTTATTCATCTTATTTGAGGTAGTATTATATAGTGGATAAGGTGCTGGGCATGGAATCAGCAAAACCTGGGTTTAATCATATCTCAGGTACTTTCTAGCTGCTTGAATGCAAAAATGCTGCAAAACACTTAACCTCTCCATGACTTAGTTTCTTTATCTGCAAAATGGAAATGATACTTTACTGGATTGTTGTGAAGATCCAATAAGTTACCACCTATAAACTTGCTTTGCAAATGTTAAAGTACTATCCAAATATCAATCATCATTACTATTGTTATTGTCACAAAATATTGATATTGTCATAAAAATCTTGTGAAGTATACGAGGCACCTATAATTATATGGCACATACCCATGTTTCAGATTAAGAAACTGAGGCTCAAAAACTCTAAGTGACTTGCCAATGACCACATAGCTGTTGAGCGATAAATCTAGGATTAAATTAATTCATCAATAATCATTTATTATACACCTAGTGTGTTAAGTACCAGAACTACAAAGACAAAAGGGAAATTGAGGCTCAGAAGATTTAAATAACTCCACTCATGACACATAGAGTGTCAAAGAAGAAATCTGAAATGAGATCTTCTTGATTTAAAGCATAGCTATCTACTCTTCGCCATGGCTTTCATTATCTTCCTAACTCCTGTTTTCTGATAGGCTTTGCCTTAGCTCTCTGCAAATAATTCTAAGGGTTTTTGTTTTTCATCATCCCTCCTTTGCCCCTGTTCTTCAGAATTTGATGGAAAAGAGGTAGCTCTATGCAGTCCTTTGATGGCTTCTGACCCAAAATTTTCTGGAAAAGAGTCACTTTTCTCTGTTTAATCTCTTTCCTTCCTGATAGGATTGAATTGTCAGAACAAACATTTTCCAACTCTGGTGTTATAACAGCTGTGTGAACAGGCACCATCTAGTTATCTCTCCATAAATGTCAAGTCAACAAGTATTTGGAATAGTTTGGAAGAAAATCTTTGCCCACCTGTTCTTTTCTTATAAGCCTTTGAAGCAAGGGTCTCCCCACCCCCTTTCTTTATATATCTAGTCCTCGGCAACATACAAGACAAGAAAGTGTAACGGGATAACATCATTGGAGGGAACTCCCCAAATGGTGAGGTCACTGAGCCATATTAACATATTTAGGATTTTAGATTTAGAACTGAAAGAATATAGAATTGGACCTGGAATTGGAGGTCATTTAGCTCAATCCTCTAATTTTACAGATGAGGAAAATGAGACTCCAGGCTTGTTAAGTCACTTACCCAAAAGAGTTTTTGCATTTGAATGTCAGACCTCTGTTTTAAACCCAGAGCCATTTTCATGATGGTTTTTCGCAAAGGAAATGATGCATCAAAAGAAGTAAAGAAACTCAAATTCCTATTCATTCATCTTTTACTATTCTTGGATACTTTTTAATCTAATTTTCTTCCAAGGAATGAATAGAACAAATCCATCTCATTCATACATGAATCTGTCGTCACTTATCACAATATGTACAAAAATCCCCAAGACCCCTACCTCCTCTGTTTCTCCATCCAAATAGCTGAATGGCTCAGAATCCGAGGGATGAAAACTTCCTGATGGGAAGTTCATGGTATCAAAGGGTTTGTGGATCAGTCACTTTGATTGGTGACCTACCTCTTGCTGGTCATTCTCATTATATGATTTGTCTATTGTCAATTATGTGAACAGAGGTGGTCTGGAACTCCAGTATTCCTGGCTCCAAAGATGGCCCTCCATGTACTCAGTATCCATTGATAGATTGAAGAGTTGAAACTATTTGAAGATGACCTATTTGGATCATTCAGTGATTTTTTACGGGATTTTATCTTAATTAAAATCTTGTTGTTTTCTCTGTTCTTAACTGATCTAAAATTCTTGGTTTGCCTACATCCAGATCCTGCTCCAGAAACAACAACAACAACAACAACAAGGTCACCCTTGATCTTCTGCAGAACTCTTCATTTTTAATGCCATCCCACAGGCAGTTATACATCTTTCTATGGTGGAGTCCCCACAAAATTCTACTTTCTGCTTATTTTGATGTAGACCAGAATGCTGAAGGGGATGAGGTACTGGGTTTTACGGTGGATAGAACCCTGACCTTGGAATTAGGAAGACTCATGTTCATGAGTTTAAATCTAATCTCAGACACTTACTTCCCAAGTGTGTAATCCTGGGCTAGTGTGTAATCATGTTTGCCTCAGTTTCCTCATCTGTAGAAATGAACTGGAGAAGGAAATGGCAAACCACCCTAATATCCTGCCAAGAAATGGGCAGATATCGCCAATTGTGAATAGGAATTTGAGGTTCTTTACTTCTTTTGACACATCATTTCCTTTATGACAAAACATCATGAAAGGGGCACTCTTTTGTGACCCAAATAAGGTCAATACCAAAGACCAACTATGCTGAACCGAGGTTCCTTGTAAACATTCTTGAAAAGGTGCACATAAACCTTCTATTTAGAATCTCTGGCACTCCGCTAGCTTTCCAGGGTGACAGAGAGTGTCCAAAGAGCAGCCAACACACTTTTATGTAAATCTGGTTTTTTTCACCTTATACTTTGGATTAATTGGACTAAAACCACCCTGCAGATTGTATTTCCTCTTTTGCTTCTAGTCAGATGCTGGAAATCTGGCCCTTCAGGAATCATGAAAGACCGAGAGTTTCTGCCATGCCGGCGTTTTTTGTGGCATCTAGGAGTTGGTGGGATTTATTTTATCAGGACCTAAGCACTCTGAGGGTATAAAAGTGCACACGTGCTTTGTTCTGAGCAGAATAATGAAGGCTACCTGGACGTTTAAGAGCACAGACACACTTACTTGGTTACTTTTTAATAATTCCGTCCACCTACACATGCTTCCACTGTGGAGTCTGTGCTAATTAAGCTAATGGATAACTGCCCTGCAACAATTATGGTCTCCAGGGAATGGGATAAAGCCCCAATAAAACCCTTGCACCTGCATTTCTGTGAAGGAGCCCTAAATCTGACCAAGAAAGCCTTCAAACCTGTTCCTGGACATCACTTCAAAGAAAACTAGAATAAGTGCCTCCACTAGTTATTCTCTCCCCACTCCCCTCCCCAATGCCTTTTGTCTACCTTCTCATTCCAAGAAACATTAATTCGCTTCGTTACAAAGTCCTGAAAGCCTGGAAATTTATGGCTGATCCAGATAGATCCTATTGAAACCATTTCAACCATTCCATTCTATAAATATTTTCCCCTAGTAGATAGAGGGCCATCTCTGGAGCTGGGAATACCTGGGTCCCAGACCTCCTCTTACACATAGTGAGGGGACCACAGGCAAATCTCTTAAGAGTCTAGCCATTAAGAATGAAAGTGACTATAAGCTGCTGATCTGATCAGGAGGATGAAGGGTTTGCTTCCGTATTTAGAATTCCCCCACTGTGATTGAAATAAAAGGTTTAGGGGCTCCCCCTCTCCCCCTCAAATTCCAAACCACCTCCAAACCTCGTGTTCCACATAGCGTACTAGGTTCTGGGGATACAAAGCTAAACATGAAACCACTCTCCCCCTAACTCCAAAGCTTAAAATCCAATTAACTACCTCTGTGACCTGGGGGAATTAATTATCTCACACACACATACACCCATATGAGAGGGGGGAGGAAGGAGAGAGGGGGAGGGAGAGAAATAGAGAGAGAGAGAGAGAGAGAGAGAGAGAGAGAGAGAGAGAGAGACAGAGAGAGAGAGAGAGAGAGAGAGAGACAGAGAGAGACAGAGACAGAGAGAGACAGAGACAGAGATAAAGATAGAGATAGAGACAGAGAGAGAAGAAGGAGGGAGGGAGAGGGGGAAATTGTTCAGTCATTTTTTAGTCATCTCCATCTCCAACTCTTCATCATGCCATTTGGAGTTTTCTTGGCAAAGAAACTAGAGTATTTGCCTTTTCCTTCTCTAACTCATTTTACAGATGAAGAAACAGAGACAACCAGATATATCTTAGCTGTGTGACCCTGGGCAAGTCACTTAATCTCATTTGTCTAAAACAACAACAATAACACACAGACTCCTTGAGACCATTGCTGAGGGGCAAGCTACTTCTAGGTACTGGGAACAAGGTTAGATTGGTCCAGGGGTATTTTTGCCAAGTGGGTGTTACTCTCAACCGTCTCTACTTTCAGGAGTATATGTGTTATTTCCAGTTTTTCCCACTGGTCAGAAACTGACTTGTAAGATAGCCAAGAAACTCTAAAGTGCCTTCCCTGCGCCATGCTTCCTAGGAAATGACTCTCAGTCAATGATCTACTTTCTTTTATTTCTGAAAAACTGGGCAGAATAGAAATAACAGATCGGTAGTATTTCCAAGATGTGGCCAGGCAGAAGTATGTTTCTGCTTAAGATCCTCTCAAAACTTAAGTATTTTAGCCTGGATCTAACTAGGATAGAAAATGCTGCTCTATAATTTCTTGAAAGAGGTTTATTAGACAAAGAATGTACCCCTCTCTTTCTGCCAGTCCATATTTCTCCTCTGCTTCAAAACCTGACAAAACTCTTCTCAGGGAAACTTTCCTTACCTGACCCCAAGAGCTCCTCTATTTCACATCTCCCTGACAAATCTGTACCCATTGTTTTAATTTGTATCTATTGGTTGAATATACAAGGTGTTCCAAAAGTCAGTGGAGTCTTTTGTTTTAATATCTTACTATGGTCTTCATTTTTAATAGCTTAAGACTAGACTGGGGGACAGGTAGGCCTGAGAGCCAGTCCTAGAGACCAGAGGTCCTAGGTTCAAATCCAACCTCAGATACTTCCTAGCTGTGTGACCCTGGGCAAGTCACTTAACCCCCATTGCCTAGCCCTTACCACTCTTCTGCTTTGGAGGAAAACAAAGACTACATCAAGATCTTTGGGACATCCTATATAGTAACCTAATATTGAGAGAAAGCCAAATGATTTAAGAAGTTCCAAATCATTGACTTCTTACATGTATTTAGTACTCTTAAATTTCTAGGCAGTTATAAAACTTTTGTTTCTTTACTTCTATCATGATCCTTTTGCCTAATGCACTTGAGATAAAATGAGAGGCAACATGGTATATTTTAGATAGGAAGCTAGTTTTCTGGGGTCAGAAAGAAATGGGTTCAGATTTTCTCTCCCTTTCCCTACATCACTAGCTAGCTGTGTGCCTGAAGGCAAGTCATTTTCTCTGGGACTCAGTTTCTGTATCTGTAAAATGAAAGAAATTAATGGCATGAAAATTTCTCCTATCAAGATCCATTTTACTTAGGGCAAGTATCCTAAGCTCTTAGACATTATATTCTCTAGTTATTACAGGAGCAATTACATTTAAAGTAAAGCTCAACGCATTAAACTATACACCATTATTTTCACAATCCTTTCTCTAAATTGAAAGCCACCAACCTGATGCCTTGTGGGGAACCGTCCCAAGCAATGGGATGTTGATGGTGGGGTCATCCATGATGCCTTTATCCAGAGACCGGAGGGATAGAAATTCATAGAAATATTCAGCCTACAATAGAATGCATTGAAAATCAGTACTTAATGGAATCAGCATCTGTGAGAATAACTCTCCAACGTGTGTGTGTGTTCAATAGAAATTGATTACATTTCATCAAAGGGACACTGAACCAAAAAAGGACTGAGGCATTATGTAGATTCAACTCTCCAGAATGAGGACTCTTACTGAAGGTCTTCATTTGGAGGCGAGCTCTGAAACAGTAGCACCAGATCCTGTATTCCAAAAGTATGAACTTATTCATTCTCCTTAAGGATTCCCGAGCTGGTGTGTTCTGAAAGACGTCTCTTTTTAGAGATGATAGATTTGGAACTACAGAATCACATAGTCCAGCCCCCTCGTTTTGCAGCTAAAGATGATGAGGATCAGAAAAGTTAAGTGATTTATCCAAGGTCATATAGATGATGGAAGTAGTAAATAGGACATCTTGAATTCAAACCCAGATCCACTGATCCACATTGTTTCCTATACAATGTTCTGACAAGATGCTTTTATAAATAAATGTCTTTAAAGCTGTCTCTGATTAGCCAGTAAAAGGGATTTTCCAAAAGAAGGTGCCCTCTGGGTCATCTTTTGAATCCTTTCAAGTCTACTGCAAATGAGTTTGACCCAAAGTGGAAAGCCATAATCAACAACACTAATGTATAGAAACAATGTTCTATAGTAAATTCTTTCATTGGCAACAAGTGAATGAAATAAGAACATCAATGGTTTTGCTATTTCTTGGCTCTTTTGCCTTTTGTAATAGTATGTTTAAGACCAAAATTCAGTTATTGGTTGAAAAGTCAATAACCATAATTACAATCTGAAAACAAATCATATAATTATACGTTCTGGAGATTTGGATTTTTTCAACAAGTCTCTGCTGAGAAAATTGCTTTCTATTCCTCAAATACCCATGGCAATCCCATTGCCGCCAATGAGCTCTCTCTCATTACCTGGTTTTGACACTTCATTGGATCTAAAGCAGATTCTAAATGAAAAAAGCTGTTATAGAAACTGGCTGCTCTTAATCAATAAGCAACTCCAATGCTCCACTGAAAGATGGGCAGGTGTTTGTTCTTCCTGCAGATTTGAGATGGATTAAGGAAGATGGTGAAGTCTGTTCAAATGGACCAGCTTTAATATTTGTCTTAGGTATAATTTTAATTTGCCATCATGATAGGCATAGAACTATTGTTTCTGAAGAAATAAGGTTAAGAAGCATCCAAAATGCACCCGAGAAGGCGTATGAGGGGAATAGTTAGGCTGAAATACACCACAGAGTTGAAGTTACAACATTTAAAGGATGTCATCAGAAAGATCTATAAATGGGGGAAAAAAAAGAGAATGAGCCAGGAATGGAGAGATGGAGGCACTCACTAGACAGCCCATGTACTACTCTGTTTGTATCCTCTCATTGCCAGGAAAATGAAAGAAAGTTCATTAGTATGTTAGGGCAATCCCTGCAGGGAATCTACAAGAGGTAACGGATGAAGGTCAGACAGTATGGGAAGGTGTAGAGAGATTATGACATGGGCTGTGGAGGGACTGAATATTTAAATTGATGGAACCACAGATGGCCTGGAGTACTAACTAGGCTGAGACTTCCTTCCTCCTCATTCCCCACCCCCAAATGATTTCTTCTTCTGCTTTTAGCTGAAAGACTCTCTCCTCTCTGCTTGGTCAGACATCATGAGTTCTGAAGCTCAGAAGGGGTTATCAGGTTTTCTCATCCAGTGTGATCGTGCTTGCCATTCAACATCATTCCAGTTGGGAATGATGATGAAGGAACAATCTTCAAAGTGACTTTGGGGACCACAGCCTAGTAGAAGTATTCTTCTAAGGGTTATGCCGCATTTGGACATAACTTTAGTGGAACCAAGACTATATTGGAATTAAACTAAGTTCTCATTCTACTCTCCTAGAATCTGAGGTGATGTAGCAGAGAGTACACTCTGGAGGTATTGGGGAGTAATGCTTATAGTTTGTTTTTGTGGTGTCTTTGAATAGAGCAATCTATGTAACTTTGCCAAGCAACCTAATATTAAGAAATGAGATGAAACTGGGGGTGCTAGTCGTAGGCACATAACAAAATGGAAGAGGAAAAAATATAGCCTGTAGCAGGGCTTGGGCCAATGGCAAAGGGAAGAGACAATCCATCAATCTCTTAGGGTACCCTGGAATAGTTTTGATAATTCTGTTTTGTAATATAATTTTAGATTGCATACTGTGTAACTAGAAAATCTTGGACCTTTAGACTCCATCTCCCAGAATCCTTTTCTTGTCCCAAGAATCCTCTTCCCTTTGTTCATGTTAGTGATGTTAAGTTATTGTTTTTAAACTGTGGATAATGCTTTCCTCACTGTCTTTTACATGTGTGAGGCTGGTGAGCTCTCTCTGTTTCTCTAGCCCTTTATTTTCCTTTTGCTTCACATTTTATTATTAATAAGTCTTATAAATATAATAATAAATATATAATAAAAAATATAATAATAATATATAATAATAATAATAAATAATAAAAATAAAATAAATAACTAGGAGTATTGGATATTAATTTTTAAAATCTGCAATACTGTTTTTCATATTCATTTATTTATGTTTATATTTTGGGGTTTTGGTTTTATATGAATATTCTCTTACAACAATAACCAATATGGAAGTATGTTTTAAATTGCATACTATGTCCTGGAGGGGAGGAAGGTAGACAATTTGGATCTTATAATTTTGGAAAACATATGTTTAAAAATGATATTATGTGTAATTGTGAAATTGAATATCATTTGAAAAATAAAGAAAAAGCATTGAAAATTATATATTTATAATTTTAGATCTCTAGCTTATAGACTCTATTCCTATATTTTCTATTTTTTCTATTGAGATTCTTAACCTTTTCTTCCAAATGAATTTTATTGTTATTGTACTAGTACAGTCTGATATAGTCCCAGTGGTTATTGCTTTTTATCATGTTTATTTTCAATATACTTTATACCTGCTTCCCACCCCCTGCTTGCTTTTATTCATCTGAAGCATAGTAAATGATCCTCTAGTCCCACATTTTAACTTTTGAATCATTTTCCTCCTCCATCTTTTTTCTTCTCTTTATAATTTTTCTTCTCTTTCTATTATCCCCCTCTTTTGTAAGAAAAAGAAAGTGGGGAAGAAATGAATAGAATCAACATTCAAAAATTATCATTATAGAGGTCTGATCTCACTTCTGTTTCTCTTTTCACTCAGCCCTAACCCAAATAACTATTTCTTAAACTTTCTTCCTCTCATTTTAATTCATCTCCCCCACCCTTGTTTTCCTGCCATATTGACTCTTCATAAGTTCATTTCTGAATCAATGGAGATCTCTGAAGGAGAGACAAGAAGCAGCAAGATTAAGCAATTGAACCATCACCGCCTTGACCACCTTTTCTCTTTGCACTTCAATCTCAGAACTTTGAACCCAAGAGCCCTGGAATACTAGTGTTTCTAGCCTGGTGCCCTCGGCCATCATCCTGGGAAGCAGCCTCTGTGGAAATGCATCCTGACAACCATTCCTTCAGATGCTTATAGCCACAGCTTTTTAAGACCCAGAAAAGAAAGTTCTTGCCACCAACTTCCTTACCATTGTCAAAGGATTTAACATCAGAAAATGGTATTAGTCAATGGAAATGACATTAAAGAAGAGGCATACCATCTGCTTTGCAGTACCCTAAGGACCATGGGACCTTTCCATCTGTTTCATAGCCCAAACCTTTCATAGGTATTGTCTCCCCCATAAGAACATGAGCTCCTTGAGAAGAGAGACTGTCTTATTTTTTCTGCTTATATCTACAGTGTTTAGCACAATGCTGCACACATGGTAAGCTTTTAATAAATTCCTTGATCACTCATAAATTATTTAATCATCATTCATAACCAGAGCTGGGCAAAAGAAAGATGCTTCTGTTAGGGACACAAAAAAATACTTCTGTCAGAGGAGAGAGAGAGAGAGAGAGAGAGAGAGAGAGAGAGAGAGAGACAGAGAGAGACAGAGAGACAGAGACAGAGACAGAGAGAGACAGAGACAGAGAGACAGAGAGAGAGACAGAGAGAGGAAGGATCAGAGGGGGAGGATAGGGAGGGAATGAAGAGAAGACCTATTGCAATAATCCAGGTGTGTAACAATGAGACCTTGTTAATGGGTAAAAAAAGGGAATGGATGTATGTGAGACTCAAACTTCAGCAAATGATTGGATATGAGAAGTGAAGAAAAGGCAAGAATCAGAGATTGTTGTTCAGTCATGTATGACTCTTCCCAACCTGAAGGGCCATAACCATCCATGGGATTTTCTTGATAGGGATACTGGAGTGGTCTGCCAATTACTTTTTCAGTTAAAATGGTGGATCCTTTTGTCAGGCAATCAGTGGTTAAGTGGCTTGCCCTGAGTCACACAACTGAAAAGTATCTGAATCTAAATTTGAACTCAGGTCTCCTTGATTCCAGCCCCCAATATTCTTTACCACTGAGAGCCACAGCTACCTCTAATAAAAGATTTCTCCCAATATTAAAAAATAGGAGCAAAAGGATGAATGGTGATATTAACAGTCCCCCTACTCCCTTTAAAAAGGGGGTAAGTTGAGAAGAACAAATTTGAGGAATGAGAAAAAAAAACAAAACTTGGTTCTGGATATGTTGAGTTTGAAGAGTTGTTAGAATATCCAGATGAAGACGGCTTGGATATGTGGAGAAGTGAATCTGTAGCTCAGATGAAAAGGCAGGAGGAGAGAGAGACTAAAAAATGATCGGCCCAGGTGATAGTAGTTAAAGGAAGCTCTTGAACATGAAGCTGATGCTTCAGTCTTCAGAAGTGGTTGACATTTCCTTGGAATTCCATTCATAACTGAAAATTCAATGTTGATATTTTCATATGCTCATTTGTGCCTACTTGAACAAAAGCATGGCACGTAGTTCACTCCGTGTAAGATTTGCTACTCTCTTATAACCTAAGCAGATACACTGACTTCCTTAAAAGTTGCCCATAGTTTTTGTAAGAAAATAATAAACCTCATATTTGAGTATTTCCACTGCTTAGCACAGTGCCTGGCACATAGAAGGTCCTTAACATTTATTGATAGATTGATTGATTTTCTATGACATGGATTATAGGAGGGAAATGCCTACATAAATGCTGCAATATTCCAGAAGCAGGAAGCAAACATTAGCCTCATTTGACTGCAAAACCATGAATTCTTCTCCCAGGGTTGCAGGAAATAAGGGATGAAACTAGGTCTGGTCCCTAGACAGGGTTTCCTGTTCTTATCTTATTTCAAAATGTAATAAATACTCCCAAACTCAAAATCTCTGTATTGGAAAAACTTGCTTGGAGACAGGTAAGATTAATGCCAAAAAGAAAAGAGAGCTAACTTTTGGGTTTGAGCACCTAACTGCACAAATTGAGTATTTATTTCTTTACAGAAAAAGGAGGCAAAAAAATAAAACGTGAGAATCGGTGTTTTAGAAAGGGTCAAAAAATCTATTTTAAAAACTCCTCTAAGGGATACTACTGGAAACTTACCAAAGTGCAGGTAAAATGCTCAGCTGGAAAAAATATTTTTCAAAAAATAATTCTCTTATATTAGAACAAAAGTTGGGACTAGGCACTTCTCAGTGTCTAAAATAATTTCTCTGGACTGGTTTGCTATGAAAAGTGATTTTTTCCTTCAATTAGCATGAAGGATGCCCATCTAACGAGTGCTGGGAAAGCAAAAAATTGCCTCCAAGAGATTTGGATTAGCAACAAGGTTGTTCACATCATAATGAGGCATCTTACTGAGTCTCAGCACTGGCACTCTGGATAGTGCTGAAGAAAGGCACCACAGAAATGGAATCCAGAACTTCATTTCCAGCAATTAAAGCTTTGAACCCCTGATCTAGTCTCAGTTGGGTATGCTCAAGGGCTGTAGACACATTTGATGTCTTAAGAACTGGAGAAAGAGAAACAGCTAGGTAGTACAGGGGATTGAGAACCAGGCATGGATGAAAGAGGACCTGGGTTCAAATGTAGTCTTAGACACTTCCTAGCTGGTTGACCTGGGCAAGTCACTTAACCCCCATTGCCTAGCTGTCATAGAACGTCTTCCATCATAGAACTGATACTAAGATAGAAGGTAAGAGTTTTAAATGAAAAAGGAAAGAATTGATAAGACAAACCTGCTAGAAAGGAGGAGCTTTGCCATGAAAGTCAAGTTGCTCTCTCCTTCCCTAGCCTTCCAAGTTCCAGACTAGGCTTTGTACTAGACCACATCCTAGCACAATTCAACAGTTCTTGGTCACTCATACACATCCTTCACTTACCCCCAGTACATCACAGGGAGGATCAAATGAGATAATATATGAAAAGAGCTTGGTTGTAGAAAGGGCTTAATAAATGCTTATTTCTTTCCTTCCTTTTCCATCTCAGAGTCTTTCCTCATATTGTTCTTGAAACCCAAGAAAAACCACGTCCCCTTCTTCACATGCTAAACTCTTATCCATTTTATAAGCTCTCTAGCTTTATTCAGTTTCTCTTGTTGCTAAAGATTTTCTCCTTTAGATGTCACATAGCAACTTCTTTTATACAGTGTTCCAAAATTCTCAGTTTAGTTTTACATTATTAAGATGGTATTCGAACTGAACAAGACATTGGGGACACTGTATATATATTTTTTCAACCCTTTCCTTCTGTCTTAGAATTAATCCTGTGTATTGGTTCCAAGGCAGAAGAGTGGTAAGGGCTAGGCAATGGGAGTGACTTGTTCAGGGTCACACAGCTAGGAAGTGTCTGAGGCCAGATTTGAACTTGGGACTTCCAGATTCCAAGCCTGGTTCTCTATCCACTGAGATGCCCACTCAGTCAGAATTTATTAAGTACTTATTTTGTGCCAGGAACTAATTTAGGCACTGAGCGATAAAAGAACAATAGAAAAAGAAATAATCTCTGAAAGGTTGCTTTGGCATTTTGAAAATCACTTTTACTATTTAGAACATCTTTGTCTTCTTTGGGACATCTTCTAGAACATGTGTGTGTGTGATGAACATTTTTTTTCTTCTAGTTGTGGAAGAAAGACCACGGCAGGACTCAGCCTGAAGGGGATAGAAAAAACCAACCTGTATTCATGAGCAATTTCTCCCTCCACATACCCAAGTAGTAGCAGAAGCTCATGTCAAGGTGCATGTGCCTGTCTAGGTGATCAGAAAAGTAAGTTCATGGATTTTAGGTCCTGTCTAGCCATCATCTGCTTTTTCTGTTCCCTCTTTTCTGGATGGAGTCAACAATGAGATACCTCAAAGTCAATTTTCTTCAGCTTAATTATTTTATTCTATTAATTAATTAATATTTTATTCTATTAATTAATTTTTATTAATTATTGATATTATTTAATAATAAGTATTATTATTATTTATATATTATATATAATTTATATATATTTATATATATTTATATATACTTATATATAAATAATAATAATAAAATAATATTAATTCATTAATAATATTAATAGCCAGAGACCTGAAAGAATTCCTATGGAAGCACAAGGCAGAAGACAGTGTATGCCATGAGGCCTCAAGTTTGGGAATTCCAAAGTTTGAGAATTGATTGATTGATTGATTGATTGGTGATGAGGATTTGAACTAAGGTGGTAACTGTGTGAATAGAGAGAAATGCCATGAAGATAGAAATGGCCAGATTTGATGCTTAATTGGTCATGTGGGGTAAGGAAGAATGAGGAATACAGAAGAAAGCCAAGGTTACAAATTGGAGTGACCAGAAGGATGGGGGCACCTTGGACAGAAATGCTAAAGTTTGGAAGAATGAATAATTTGGAGAAAACAAATTTTGTTTGGGATGTGTTGAACATGCCTAGTAAGGAAGTGTGTTAAAAGATGAGTCCAACTCAATGTATTAAACAATCAACATGACTTATACTGTATCAGGAGATGGTAGGTTCCCTGTTTGTATAGATATGTAAGTAGAGGCTAGATGACCACTTTTTCAGGGAAGAAAAGATTCCTTTTCAGGTACAAGTTGGATTAGATGACTTCCAAGGAACCTTCCAACTTGTATGATTCTCTTTAGCTCCCTTTTAGGTATAGCTCAGTGGAATATACATATAAATTTTCAATAAATGTATTGATTGAATGATGATATGGCTGAAGAATATCTCAATCCCTAAATCTCATGTTTTCCAGAATCCCAACTGAACACTAGAATAGTTTCAGTTGCTGATTTTTCAGAGACAGATTTTTTCTTTCCAAAGCTCAACAGCGAGATAACCGTCAGAGTCAGGTGGTTCTTTCTTAACCAACCCACCAGCCAATCAGATCAAAAGGACAAATCTATACAGTGGTTAAAACTTTATTTAAAAAAAAAAGAGTAATTAACAGAAGAAATTAGCATGGCTATTTGATATCTTGCCAGCCAGCTATAGCTATATACATATATATATATATATATATATATATATATATATATATATATATAGCTATAGCTTGTAATGATTACTTGTTCTGTCTAGGACAATGGTTTGGCACCAAGGTTCTCAGAAAGAATATGAGAAGATAGTGTGAATGAAATCCAGATCTAAAATATGACTTTCTACAAAGCTACCATTTCTTACAGGACTCTTGAGGCATTGTACCTTGTTATTGTAACCACAAAGAAACATCATTGGGTAGCTGCTTGTTCTTTTGGTCTTTGTATCCCCAGCATCTAAAGCCCAAGGGCAGCTAGGTGACTCATTGTATCTCAGAGAACCTGACCTGGGATTCCTGTGGAAGCACAAGGAAGATCAGAATTCAAATCCAGTCTTCAATAATAGTTGTGTGACCCTGGACAACTCATTTAACTCTGTTTGTCTCAGTTTCCTCATCTGTAAAATGAGCTGGAGAGGGAAGAATCAAACCATTCTAGTGTCTTTACAAAAAAGAAAGAAAGAAAGAAAGAAAGAAAGAAAGAAAGAAAGAAAGAAAGAAAGAAAGAAAGAACCCAAAGTGAGTTTCACAAAGAAAGAATTAGAAACGACTGAAAATGACTAAATAAAAACAAATATCAATTATTATTATATCAGTGAGGAAATTCTTCCCTACCAATGTAGCTGGAACTTGTCCTACAGTTTCAAGCATAGATTATTCCTTATGACTTTGGGAAGTTAAATGCCTTGCTTAGGATCATAAAGTCAATATGCATCAGAAAGTAGAACTTCTTGCACACAGAAGGTACTTAATAAATGCTTACTGAATTGAATCAAATCTTACTTAGCTAAAAATAACTATGCAAAATGAGCTCTTCATTTTATTTGTTCTTCTTTTAAATCCCCCCCCCCCCAGATTACTTAAGGGTGCTATTTTCAGTAATTGTTTTCTGACATTTTGTGATTCATGTTCTCTCTCTTCCATTACTCCCTCCTTCCCATGAAGGCAGGTAATATGACATATGTTATACATGTATTATCATATGATACATAATTCCCCATTCATCATGTTGGAAAAGAAGACATATATCATTTAACACTAGAGAAAAATTCATGGAGGAAATGAAGTGAAGACTGGCATGCTTCTATCTACATTCAGTCTCTGATGGTGGATAGTCTTTTTGGTTATGAGTACCTTAGAGCTGTCCTAAATCCTTGCATTGCCAATAATAGTTAAATCTTTCACAGTTGATCATCATACATTATTATTTTTTATTTTTTATTTTTATTTGGTCATTTCCTAACATTATTCACTGGAAACAAAGATCATTTTCTTTTCCTCCCCACCCCCCCCTCCCACCACCTCTCCCATAGCCGACACAGGATTCCACTGGGTATCACATGTGTCCTTGCTCTGAACCCATTTCCCTGTTGTTGGTATTTGCATTAGAGCGTTCATTTAGAGTCTCTCCTCAGTCATATCCCCTCCACCCCTGTAGTCAAGCAGTTGCTTTTCATCGGTATTTTTACTCCCACAGTTTATCTTCTGCTTGTGGATAGTGATTTTTAGATCCCTGCTGATTGTTCAGGGACATTACACCGCCATTAATGGAGAAGTCCATTACGTTCGATTATACCACAGTGTATTAGTCTCTGTGTACAATGTTCTCCTGGTTCTGCTCCTCTCGCTCTGCATCACGTCCTGGAGGTCGTTCCAGTCTCCATGGAATTCCTCCACTTTATTATTCCTCTTAGCACAATAGTATTCCATCACCAACATACACCACAATTTGTTCAGCCATTCTCCAATTGAAGGGCATCCCCTCGTTTTCCAATTTATGGCCACCACAAAGAGCGCAGCTATGAATATTCTTGTACAAGTCTTTTTCCTTATTATCTCTTTGGGGTACAAACCCAGCTATGGCTGGATCAAAGGGCAGACAGTCTTTTATCGCCCTTTGGGCATAGTTCCAAATTGCCCTCCAGAATGGTTGGAGATCATCATACATTATTGTTGTTACTGTATTCATTGTTCTCCTAGTTCTGCTCATTTTACTTTGTAACACTTTATATAAGTCTTTCCAGGGTTGTGTGTGTGTGTGTGTGTGTGTGTGTGTGTGTGCTCATCTTTTTTGTCATTTCTTATGGCATAAGAATGTTCCATTACAATCATATACCACAACTTGTTCAATCATTCCCAGGCTGAATTTGGTCCATAGGTCAGAGTTTGTTGACCCGGTTCTAGTTCATTTCCTTTATTTTATAGAATGGGGAAATGAAGCTTGGGGAGATTAAATGAACTCTATTAGGTCACACAGCCAGCCAATGGCAAAGCAGAGGTAAAAATGGAGTCTTCTGATTCCATACCCCAGTCTCTCCCACCATCACAGAACTGCGTGTTTTGAGAGTTGGGAGGCACCTCACTCAACTGTATCTACTCCATCTAGTCATTCACAAGGTAAGATTAAACCTTTAATTCTCTGCCTGGAAGGAAGCCAGTCTCAGAGGCTAGGACTCAAGAAAATAGAACTATGGAGTTTGGTTTTTTAAACCTTTCTCTTCTCTCTTAGAAGCAAGACTAACTATTGGTTTCAAGGCAGAATAGCAGTAAGGGCTAAGCAATGGGGTTAAGTGTTTTGCCCAGGGTCACACAGCTGGGAAGTGTCTGAGGCCAAATTTGAACCCAAGACTTCCTTTCTCTAGGACTGGCTCTCAAGCCACGTAGCTGTCCCCACCCATGGAAGTTTCAACTAGTCCTATCGTAATTACCCCATGGAAGTTTCAACTAGTCCTATCATAATTACCCTTCTTCTTTCTAAAAAATACAGTGGAACCACAGCCAAAGATAATAAATAAGCCTAGAGGGGAGTAGCCCTCAATAAGGGTGCTTCACCCAACTGGCTTAAAAATGTTAGGATATATCATTTGTGATTTCCTTCCTATTTAACACTAGATTATAGTTTTCATAATCTAAGCTTCAACTAGTCTCCTTACAATATCAATTAATTAATAATCAAGAAGGATTGCTTATCCTCCTACTCTATATTAGGCATTGGTTAAGCTTGTGATGTTTGCTGAAGAATTCATTTAGTTCTGTATGTTTGGGGTCTCTGCTAATCTATATAACTTCCACAATCTCTATTGTTTACTTTGATAAAGAGGTAAACCTTTAGCTATTCAGGATTGTCTTTGGTGGGATCAGTATTTGGTGGAAGCATCTTTTATTCTGAGCCTGTTATTTATTGTGCCCTTAGATTACAGATATTTGAAGCGTGCTAGGTATAATTCTAGCCATATACCTCTCTTGGAGGTAAGAGGCTGAAGAAGAGAGCTTCCAGCCATAGCATTCCTCTGGCTCCCCACAAAGGCAGAAATTATAGTCTCTCTTTGGAGATAGGATGGTCCAGTTTTCAGGTCAGATTAACTGAGGTAACATGAGAAAGTACTGTGCAAACCTTAAAAGACTACAAATTCTGGCTATTATTACCATCATTGGATATATCCATACCATGCCATATGCAGCCATATCTTTATAATAGATGGTCAACCACTCAGATGCTATTCACAACATACATACAAAGTAATATGAAGCCATTTTGGGAAAGAGGAAACATTAAATGGTTAGTGATCATCAAAGGCTTCAAGTAGGAGATGACACCTAAGCTCTTTGCTTTGAAGAGAGGAAGGGATGGTGAGAGGCAGAAGTGAAGAAGAAATATTCCAACAGGGGCAGCTAACTTCCCCATTTCACCTAATGCTAGTACCTGCTCTCTGAGAATATTTCTGTTTACCCAATCTATATCTTGTTATTTGAATGTTCTCTCTCCCATGAGCTTGGGAGCTCCCTAAGGGAGCTTTTAACCTGTCTTCATATCCACAGCCCTTAGTCCAGGGGGTCTGGCACAATAAGCTGGCTCTTCATAAAGACTCTTGACTGCTGATCTTAGGGAAACACCAAGAGAAAAGATGGAATTTATATTAAGGGATCAACCAACAAGCCATTTTGAATAGAATAGTGTGAAGAGAAGGAATATTGAAATTAGGCTGGAAAGGTGAACAATAGCCAGTTCACCAAAGATTTTAAAGATTTTGTTTTTATCCTGCTGGTGATGGGAAAATCACTGAAGATTTTGGAGTGTGTGTGTGTGGGGTGACAGGTAAAGTCTGTATTTTAGGAATATTAATTTGTCAGTACTGAGGAGGATGGATTAGAGAGCAGAACAGGATGGCCAATAAGAAATCTAATCCAATAGCTAAGGCAAAAGGTAATGAGGGCCTGACCTAAACAGTGATGGTAAACCTTTTAGAGACCAAGCAACCAAACTGCAATCCCCATGCCACCTGTAAGACCTCACCACACCCTAGACAGGGAAGGGAGGAAGTGTTCCAATTGAGCTGCTGGGCAGAGGAGTGGGTGAAGTGAGAAATGTCTTCAGGCATGTGGGGAGAGGGGGAGGGGAGCAACCCCCTCTGGCATATGTGCCATAGGTTCCCCAACATGGACCTAAGGTAACTTTGGATAAAACAGCATTAGTTGAGTGATAGGGTCAAAAGTTTGATAGAAAAGGATGGAAAAGTGAGAGAAGAGGAAGTCAAAGTGAAGAAAGTAGACATTTTTTTCTAGGAGTTTGACTATGAATTGTCTAAGAGACATAGGATGACAGTTAAAGGGATTGACAAGGCCAAGTAAAGGTTTTTATTTTTTTCTTAGTGGATAGGAGCAACTTGGGTATACTTTTAGGAAATAAAAAAAATTAGCTAGAAAAGATTAGGAAGGGCTGGCATCAAGAAGAGTTTGCTTTGACAAGTAGAAGGGCAATGCTTTCATCAGAGACTAGAATAAAGAGGGAGGGAATGGAGGATGAGGTAAACAAGGTGGTGAGATATAGAAAGGGGGAGAAGAGGGTGCTCACAGTAAATGATCTCTATTTTCTCTGAGTCCTTTTTTGAGAGAGTTGGGGCAAAGGGATGCTATGCGATGTTTGAGAAAAGAAGAGAAGTTTGAAATGGAAGTGAGGAATGCAAAATCAGTGACAAAGGAGGCAGCTGAGTAGCTTGGTGAAATGAGAGCCAGGCCTAGAGATGGGAGTTCCTGGGTTCAAATCTGGCCTCAGACACGTCCCAGCTGTGTGACCCTGGGCAAGTCACTTGACCCCCATTGCCTAGCCCTTCCCACTCTTCTGCCTTGGAACCAATACATAGTATTGGTAAGGGTTTAAAAAAAAGGGTTTAAAAAAAATCAGTGACAAAGGACTAAAAGGTCTTCCTTTCTGTTGTCAGGGCCTCATTGAGATTAGATGGCATAAATGTCATAGTATCATAGAGGTACGGCTAGAAGGGAGTTTGAGGACATCTTCAGTCTTTCACATGTTACAGAAAAATAAAACAAGGCTCAGTATGTTCAAGGTCACATTGATGCTAAAGTACAATGGCAGGATTCAAATATACTTCTTCTCTCCAAATCGAGTGCTCATCCAACTATTTCCCAATGCTTCTAGCATTAAACTATTAAATACTAACCTTTCTCATTGAAGAGTACAAAAGAGAATTGGCTAATTTGGGCTATTTTTATGGTGACTCTAGAGAAGCACGAAATGAAAACAATTCAGAGGTATCACCTCACACCCATCAGCCTGGCTAAGATGACAAAAGCAGGAAATGACAAATGCTGGAGGGGATGGGGGAAAATAGGTAGCTTAATACACTTTTGATGTATATAAGTCCAACCATTCTGGAAAGCAATTTGGAACTATATCCAGAAAGCTACTAAACCTTAATTCAGCAGCACTGATAATAGGTCTATACCCAAAAGAGATGAGAAAAAGAGGAAAGAGTCCAATACGGGGAAAAATTATATTTCTAGGGGCTCTCTTTGTGATGGCAAAGAATTGGAAATCGAAGGGATGCCTATGGCCTGGGGGATGATTGAACATGTTATAGCATACAAATGTGATGGAATATTATTGTGCTATAAGAAACGTTAAAGGAGATGGTTTCAAAAAAACTTGGGAAGGCTTTTATGAACTGATACAAAGCAAAGTAAGCAGAATCAGAATACTTGATACAGTAAGAGTAATATTGCAAAGATAATCAACTGTGAAAGACTCAGCAACTGTGATAAATACAATGACCCACCACAATTCCAAAGGACTCATAATGAAATATGCTCTCTACTTCTAGACAGAAAGCTGTTGGACTTAGTGTGTAGATTACAGCATATTTTCTTCTATTTATTTCTTTTTCATGCCTTTTTTTCTTGAAACCCAATTAATTCAGAAATTTGTTTAGCATCTATGTATAATTTGCCTTCCCCGTGGTTGAGGAATAAGGAGACTGGAAGGAGAGAATTTGGAACAGAATAATGCATATTGGTTTTGAGGCAGAAGTGCAGTAAGGGCTAGGCGATAGAGGTTAAGTGACTTGACCAGGGTCACACAGCTAGGAAGCTTGATTTGAATCCAGGATCTCCCATTTCTAAGTCCATCTTTCAATCCACTGAGCCATCTCCCCGTCCCCTACTCCAGTATCTTTGCAAGGAAACCCCATGAACATCATTAGCATACTATAGAGTCACTCATGACTTAATCACTGAACAACAATAACAGTACCTTCTCTAGAGCTTGTAATGAAAGACGTTAATTTTAGAATAAAATGCTTTTTCAAACAGTTATGAAATGGACAGCAACCAACACCAACGTGAGTTAAGCTGGTTCACATAAAACAATTAACAAACGAAAGCTTTCTCATCTGTCATCTTTTAGTGACAATGGTTGATCTGATGTGATGAGAGAAGGTTCACAGAAGCCAAATGGGTAGCTTCAGTTCCCGAACAGTGAGTTAGATCACAGTTAAGTCAGACAGATTGGATTTGGCCATGCGTCAAAATCCTGAGCCTTTGTTCTTAAGGCTCACAGGATAGCTTTGAAGTTCAAAATAAAACTCCACTGACACACCATCATTAAAAATGACCGTTTGATTGTGAGCTCAAGAAAATATAATCAATAACGAATCATATATAAGTGAAAACTGGGGCAAACTGTGATGGGCTGGTAATTGGACCTTTATAGACTACACATGTTTGAGCAAGAAACCCTGTATCTATTCACCAAACATGGTGGTGGTACTTTCTCAAAAGGCTATAAATTTGTTAGAGCTATGACAAACCTTAGAATTTTTCAGGTCCTCACCTTGAGGTCTGCATACTTCATGGATGGGTCAGAAAACCTCCAAAAGTAAGCTTTAAAAAAATGGAATGGGGGCAACTAGGTAGCACAGTAGAAAGGGCACTAGGGTTGGCGTTGGGAGGAGCTGTGTTCAAATTTGGCCTCTGACACTTCCTAACTATGTGACCTTAGGCAAGTCATTTAACCCTGTTAACTAAGCCCTTGCTGCTCTTCTGTCTTAAAATTGTTACTAAGAACATAAGGGTTAAAAAGAAATCTTAGAATCTAAGAGTTGATGGGAAAGGGCCTCCGAGGTTATTTCCCTTAATCCTCAAACTAGACAGAAATCCCCAACAGTGTAACAAGAAATTAGAGGCTCTTCTTAGTATCTCAGAAGTAGGATTGTATCATATTTTTCTTATCTTCTCCAAGACCTAAAGCAAAAAATCTTATACAATATAAGTGTCTGATAACTGTTTATTCGATGACTAAATTAATTATAGACCTATCAACTTAAAAGTTAATTATGCTCAGATACTTCCTAGCTGCATGATCCTGGGCAAGTCACTTAATCCTGTTGGCCTCAGTTTCCTAATCTGTAAAATGAGCTGGAGAAGGGAATGGCAAACTGCTCCAGTATCTTTGCTAAGAAAACCCCAAATGAGTTCATAAAGGGTTGAACATGACAGAAAAATAACTGAACAACAAAGACTAGATTTATTATTTTTGTATTTTAGTTATTTCTGTTATATGGCCACTGCTAGATGGTACTTTTATCTAAACTATGTGTAACCCCCAACACCCAATGAAAAGTTTTGTAAAAAATTTCAGGTAAATGTTCACAAAATGGAAAGGAATTCTGGGATGGATGGAAACTGGGTTCAGTATTCATCTCTAAGAAAGAGCCAAGCATAAAAAGGTAATGTTCTCGCCAGCTTAGTTTGATCAGCTTGTCCCACCGTGAAAAGGGGAGAAGGGAGGTAAAGGGTCGGTACAAGTTGTGCCGGTGTAAGATTTTCTTCCATAGGCATTGGATAAAAGAAGATAAAAATCTAAGGAGGAAAAAAATGTTTAGAAATAGGCCATTATGGAGAGAGGTAGGTTTTCAGAGATGAACACTTCAGGCACCAAAAAACAATGGAAGCTATTTGACAACTATTAAATATTGGCCACTTTGAAAAACTGAGTTAGAAAATTCCTATCTTCATGTTTTTCTATTGTTGTCTTCAGCTAAATTCATGCAGTCATGGGTCTCAAAGAGCTTTCCAAAGTATACAGATTCGCACAATGACCTTAGGGGCCAAAATAATTGAACACAGAATTTTAGAGCTGGACATTACCTTAGAGAATGACAAGGCTAAATGCCTCATTTTATAAATAATGAAACTATGCCAAGGGACACTAAATGATTTGCCCATCGCCATGCAGCTGCTCAGTGGAAGAGAAAGGAACAGACTACATATCTCCTGACTTCCATTTTCTGTGCATTTTATCATACTACCACCTCATCTATCATTTCCAGTCTACAGATGTTTAAATTAAAGACACACTAATACTAATGCTAGAACCATTTGATCAGAAGAGAGCTCAGTTACAGCCCCAAGACCGTACTGATTATTGCAGCCATTATAAAAGGCAGAGAGGTGTTTTAGAATGAGCCTTGGGTTTACAGGCAGAAGTCCTGAGTCTGAGTCTTGACTCTATCAAGGATAAATTATCACCACGTGTACATATAATGGATTTTTTAAATTGCATATAGTATAAAAAGGACCTTCTGAAAGGATCTTAAAAAGTAAAGGCAGAATGATGGAGCTGAAAAGTTTCTATTTTAATGCAAAACCACCAAGTATTATGATTATTTAAAAAATAACAATCAGTCCTATGAAGGAAAATATTCCTTGTTCATCCAGCACTTCATTGCAGAATGGAAGGAACAAAAATGACTGCCTTCCATTTGCATGGGAAGCAGTAAATTGGTTACCTATCGTGTTGTGCAAGATGATTCTGGAAAGGCTTCTGAATTACAGAAAAGCACAATGTACCCATCTGCAACAACAGTATCCCAATGTTCATGGGACAATTTCGGATATGCCAAGATTGGCGAGCCAATCACTCTGAGCTTCAGTTCTCTTATTTATCAAATAGGGATATTTTCCATACCTTCAGAAAGGGCGATTGCAAGGATCAAAGGGAGATATGTGTGCAAAATGTTTTGTAACAGTGGAGTGCTACATTTTAGAATAGTTAATAACTTTGTTAATTATATTTCATTATTTTTTTTACCAATTCCATGTAATAAATTTCCATATAAGTTTTCCTAAATTATATGCTTGAACTTCCCCTTCCCTCTCCTGATGATTTGATTTGGTTATACATTTGATCTTGGTTATACATGAATTATCACGCAACACATACTTCCATAATATTATTAATTATAAACAACGAGATGCTCCATCCAGTTGGGCAATTGCAAGACAGCAAGGCATTAAGAGCACTAGAAAAAGAGAAGAAAAATATCACTTTACTGACAAAGTTGGAAGATTAGCTTCCATAAGTTCAGCGAGGAGGTAGAATTTCTTTATTTAAAAACTTTTTTTTTTTTACCAAAAACAAATTTCCACATAAGTTTTCCGAAGTTATATGATCAGACTTCTCTCTCTCTCTCCCTCCCTCCCTTCCTTCCCCCTTCCCAGTGCTGGCAGATGACTCAATCTGGTTTTTACCTCCATATTATCATAAGGGGATAGAATTCTTAAACAGGCAAAGGACAGAAATGAAATCCATAATAGACAGCTTTAAGTTCGTAAATTGTAAAACCCTCTGCATGAATAAAATAGAGAAAAAGAGAAAAAGAAGAGAGAGTGGGGGAAACTTTGTATCACTGCATCAAGTATCTCCCATAAAAGTCTGAGAACCAGGATATCTGGTTGGGGCAGCTAGGTGGCTCAATGGATTTAGATTGGCATATAGCGAGCAATAGCATTTTGACTGGACCTCTAGTTCCTCACCTACCCCCTCTGCACCAGCTCCCTTGCCCACTTCCAGATGGTTCTGCCACCTGCTCGCTGATTGACTACTCCTTACAGGAGGCTGCCATTTCTTGAGGAGCCCCAGTCATGCTTCTTACTTCACTCCTGGCTCACCTCTGAACTTTTCCAGTCTTGCCTCCATGCTCAGACACTTCTCTTACTGCCCTCTCCTTCTAGCTTCCCTTAATGCTTTTATCTTGCTCTTTAAGAATGTGTTACTGGATGGGGCAGCTGGGTAGCTCAGTGGATTGAGAGCTAGCCCTAGAGACGGGAGGTCCTAGGTTCAAATCTGGCCTCAGACACTTCCCAGCTGTGTGGCTGTGTGACCCTGGGCAAGTCACTTGACCCCCATTGCCTAGCCCTTACCACTCTTCTGCCTTGGAGCCAATACACAGTATTGTATTAAGGGTTTAAAAAAAAATAATGTGTTACTGTAGAGTAAAGACTGTCTTATTTGTATATATTTGTATCACTAGCACTTCACATAGTGCCTGACACATAGTAAGCACTTAATAATGGGATAAAACTAAACCATGACCCAGCCCCACCCCCCAAAAAATTAAAATAGAATTAAGGGGGGGGGGGAGCTGGATGGCTCAGTGGATTGAGAGAAAGGAAATCCTGGGTTCAAATGTGACTTGAGACACTTTCTAGTTGTATGACTCTGGACAAGTCACTTAACCTCCATTGCTAAGCCCTTTCCACTCTTCTCCCTTGGAACCAATATGCAGTATTAATTCTAAGATGGAATGTAAGGATTAAAAAAAAAGAATAGAGTTAAAAGATCTAAAAATCAGAGGAAAATGTAAGGCATGTATTGTCTAAAACAACTGGCTTGGAAAACAGGTCAAAGAGAATTTAAGAATAACTGAACTTCCTGAAAACCATAACTAAAAACCAAACCAACCCTAGACGCTCTATTTTAAGATACCACAATGGGAAACAGCCTAGATCTTGGAACTTAGAACTAGAAAACAAGGTGAAAATAGAATTCACCAATCATATCCAGAAAGCAAATCCAACCTGAAAACACACAGGACTGTCACTTCCAAAATTTACTGAGTTAAAAAAAATTTTTTCTAATGCTTATCTTCCATTTTAGAATCAATAGTGTGTATTGATTATAAAGCAGAAGAGTGGTAAGGGCTAGAAACTGAGGGATCTAGCTACCCCTAGTCAAATAAATAAATAAATAAAATACCACAGGCAATAAGAAACTATTCAAATCTTCAGGGTCTATAGACAAAATCATTCAAGACAAGATCAGCTACAGTATAGAAAAGATAATCATGGAATGTGATATTCTACAAGACAGGTGAACATCTTGCAACTAAGAATAACAGTTTGCAAAACTCTTAAAAGGGTGAAAATGAATTAGCTTTCAAGCATTCCTGGTGAAAACATCAGAGCTAAGTAGAAACTCTGAAATGCAAATGTAGGCATCAAGATAAACCTAGAAAGATACAGATATTTGAAAGGACTAAGTGATGATAAAGATGATAAACTCTAATGAGGGAAAACAGAGAAAGGATCCTTTAGAATTTTAATGTTTTCAAGAGACTCAAAGTGAGCCTTAGGGTAAAGTTTTGTTGGTTTTAATGGAGGAATGAAAAAAGAGGGTGAGAAAGAAATCCACTAGGGATGTATTAATCTGGTACTTTGAAAGAAATGTATAATAGCATGGAGAAAGAAGTAGAGGAAAAGGTATTTGATGATCTTACTCTTATGTAAAGTGAAAAAGTAGAGTTGAACACCCATAAATGAGTGTAAAACAGAAATTTAAGAGGGAAAAAGGAAGTGCAAGAACTGGAGCAAAGGGATTGCATTTGGTGAGGAAAGGGGAGGCAGAAGAATATGAACAGAGCACTTCAATTATTAATTAGGGTTGATAAACTTCTTTCTCTTTCTTCCTTTGATTGTTCTTTATAAAAAACCTCAAGCTTAAATGGACACTAAAGTTTTAAAGTTAACCCTGGGAGGGGCAGGCTCAGTAGATAGAATTCCATATCTGGAAATGGGTCCTGGGTTCAAATTTGACCTCAGACTATGTGCAGAAGACACTTAATCCTAATTGTCTACCTCTTACCCTTGTTCTGTGTTGGAATGATTGATACTAAGGTAAAAGGTTTTTGGTTTCTTTGTTTGTTTTGTTTTGTTTTTTAAGTTGTCAATGAACATAGGAATGACAAATAACTTCATTAAAGAAAATGACAACAATGAGACAATATGCCATATTTGGGAATTCTGCCAAAGTAATCCTTAAGAGAAAAGATAAATTCTTTAGCACTTTCATCACCAAAAGAAAGAACAAGTTGTATATCCAATTAAAAAGCTAGTAAAGGAAAAAAAATCTTAACCTACTCAATAGAAAATTTCAAAACAAGGAGATAAAACTGAAATAAAAGAAATGAATTACTTAAGTTAGGAGTTGTTTTTAACAGAATGGAAACAAAAAAGAAAATTGTAATAACCTAGTCCCTCAAAAAATAAATAGATAAAGCATTAAATGGTGGAGTAAAAGAAGGAAACAGGACTAGATGTATTTGCTAGTGGAATCTATCAAAACATAATTAATTCCAACTTTATATAAATTATTTGGAAAAACAGGGAAAGAAGAGATCACCCCAAACTCCTTTAATGAGACAGTATGGTCCTGATTCCTAAACCAAGGAAAAATAATGCAAAGAAAGAAATTAAAGTCTGATTGTGCAAAGGACTATAAATGCAAAAATATTAAATAAAATATTAACAAAGATGTTATAGCAAGATACTAAAATTATCTTCATTATTTCCAGGTTGGATTTATACTAGACCAAGAATGCAGGGTTCATTTAATATTAAACTATAATAGACTATATCAATAACAAAAACACAAATTGTATCATGATAATCATACCAATGTTTACAGAAGATTTTTTTTTAAACAAAAATCTTTCAAACAAGAGTTGAGCTTAATGCTGAGGTGGGAAGAAACTTTTATTTTTATTTTTCCAGAAATTACAGCTATAAAGGCGAGTAGCATCAATAAAATATGTGTATATCTATATATGCATATAAATATACATTTGGGAGGGAGGGAGGGAGAGAGGGAGAGGAAAAGGAGGAAAGGGAGAGACAGGGAGAGGAAGAGGGAGAGAGGGGGAGAGAGAGAGGGAGGGAGAGAGTGAGAGGGAGAGGAAGGAGGGAGGGGAGAGGAGGAGGGAGAGGGAGGGGAAGGAGAGAGGGAGAGGGAGGAGGAGGGAGAGGGAAGGTGAAAGAGAGGGAGGGAAAGGGAGAGGGAAGGGGAAGAAGAGGGAAGGGGAGAAGGGAGGAGGAGGGAGAGGGAGGGAGATTTTGATTTTTAAAGAAAGGATTATAGGAGGTGCTTTGATTAAGTGTTCCAGATATAGACAAATTGGTTTTCCTATGAATATGATGACTGTGTCTATTTGAATAAAAATTTGATAGTAGGAAAACTGGATTGGCTCTAAAAATATTTTAATATAATTATATAGATGGGGTTGAAACCACTCCACCCCATTTTAGCCTTGATATGTGAACTAGGTAAGATCCTGTTTACTTCAAATAAGGAATGATTTTTACATAAGCAGCACTAATAAATTATCAAGTGAATTGAGAAGGGATTAAATTACAAAAACTGGAGACTTCTAAAGTTCTAGATCAACTTCGGTAAGAAAGAACTGCTTAAGAGAGGGAGCTTCAGCCTTGGTCAGATCTCTTATCTCCTACTCTCTTTGGTCAGAGGAAGATTGTGTGAACCTCAAAGTGTCCAGAAGATTTGGGACTTCCGATCTTCCCATCAGCGTCCTAGAAGTGTTCCCAGATCTACTAGGAATAATAGCTGCATTGGTAGCCAAGGACAAATTGATAGTTTCACCATGATTAAAGGGAATTTCTTGACAACCCTCCCAATGAGAGGAAAATACTTCCAGAACCCAGAAACTGTGAGGCACCCTTTTGTCACATGTGCTATCTAATTCTGAGCCCACTTCCCCCTGAATTTCACATATATTTGTGGGAGAGAGTATCATAGTCTTTGGACAGGATGCTTATTTATTTATTTTAACCAACTCTTCTTACTGTGGTGCCCAAGTAAATATCACTTTCTGAAACCTACTTAGGGCTTGCTGATTCTCAGATGCTAACCATGAAGGATGGAGGCTCAAGGCAATAGCATTGGAGATTTCCCCCTACCCGCTCAGAGATCCCTCTAGAAAAGAGAATTAGCCGACCTACCTCTGGGAATCCTATTCTCTTTGAACAGGGGAGCTGAGATGAGGATCCTCAGTTTATATATAGTTTATATAATACTTATTTTGAACAGGTCTCTTTACCATAAAAAAGTTTTTTTAGCCAAAATAGCTCACTGGTGCCTAATCAGAAAAATCATGGAAGGTCCTAGGTTCAAATCTGGCCTCAGCCACTTCCTAGCTTTGTGACCCAAGTCACTTGACCCCCATTGCTCAGCCCTTACCATGCTTCTTTCTTGGAACCAATACACAGTATTGATTTCAAGATGGAAGGTAAGGGTTTAAAAAAAAAAAGAAAAATCAATTTATATTTCTAAAAGTACCTTGATGTCATCTAGTCTAACCAACTAATTTATAGAGGAGAAAAATGTTATATGACTTGAGCAAGATCGTTGATAAGAAGCTCCAGAGGCAGGATTTAAATGCAAGTTCTCTCATTCCAGTGGAAGGAAGAAAAAAAAGAAACTGTGGTTCACAAATATTGTTTATTTGATCTTCACAACAACCTCGTAAAGTATGTACTATTATCCCAATTTCACAGTTGGGAAACTGAGGCAGACAGAGGTTAAGTAACTTGACGTGGGTCACAGGCTAGATTTAAACTTAAGAAACTTAGAAAACCCTGATTCCAGGTCAGTATTTAATCCATCATCTAGCTGCCTCTAAAGTCAGTGTTCACTCTATTATACCATGATGTCTCCTCAATATCTTTTGGCATAAGAATTCATTTTCATCATTGCATATGCTTTAGTGTTGGCAAACAACTCGAGTATGTCACCTTATATTCTATATCAGGAAGCTAAGTGGTGCCATAGTACACAGAGTGCCTGTAGTAAGAAAACTCATCATCCTTAAGTTCAAATCCAGCCTTAGACACTTATTAACTATCTTAATTACTAGTTTACTTAACTTCACTTTAGGAATTACTTAATTACTTAACCCTGTTGGGTTTTCTCATCTATAAAATGAGCTGGAGAAGAAATGGTGAACCTTTACAGTATCTTTGCCAAGAAAATCCCAAATGGAGTCTTGAAGAGTTAGACACGACTGAAATGTCTGAACAACAAAATATATTTTATACATGCCTATATATGCACATGCTACCACCCTGACAGAACATAAACTACTTATGGACAAGAATGACTGTCGATTGAATACAGTCATAAGAAAAAAGAGTTATTAGTAATTATGACTGAAATAGCAAGAGCTAAATACTCTTTAAAGCACAACCTACTTATATTTTCTGTTAGGATTTCTTTTCTGGCCAGCTGGCTCTCAAGTTTGATAGAATTATACTCATCCTTGGCAAATCACAGTCTTCCTTGCCATTCTCTTTGTTGGGGAAGCTGTGCATTCTGATTATCCCATGGCACCCTATTTTATATTTAATGCGCTACCTTAAAGTCATGTATGGATGAAATGAATGTTCCTTTCCAGTATCTGAACTTGTTAGAGGTTTAGGTTTAATTTGCATTGTGGGGTTGGCCTGAATAAATGTATTCCACTGGTAGATTAAGCCCAATATGGGAATGAAATAAACCATTCAACAGTTAACAAAAGGTTTGCTTAATCATTGCAAACAAAGGATGGGCAACAAAGGTACCAAACTCAGCTTCAGTGTATTAGTCCCTTGTCTTGGTAGTAGAACACATCTGGGCAGCCTGGCAGGGTCTTTGGACATCCACCAAGTCTGAAATTCCCCAAATCCAGGTTGGCAAACCTTTTTATGACTTTAGTGACTAAGTACCCATGCTACCATGACCTAAAGCTACTGGGGATCTGTATCAAGAGTGACTTGATTTGATCCCTAGCCCATTGAACCAAATGGGTCTTCAGAATAGTTTCTTTGCCTTTTAGGAAAAGAAGGAAGGAAGGAAAGAAGGAAGGAAGGAAGGAAGGAAGGAAGGAAGGAAGGAAGGAAGGAAGGAAGGAAGGAAGGAAGGAAGGAAGGAAGGAAGGAACGAACAAAGGAACGAAGGAACGAAGAAATGAAGGAATGAAGGAACGAAGGAATGAAGGAACGAAGGAATGAAGGAACGAAGGAATGAAGGAAGGAAGGAAGGAAGAAAGGAAGGGAAAGGGGAAAGAGAAAATGTAAGCCATTATTAAGGGTACCCCAAAAGGGGTAGTTAAGCATTCTTTTGCATCCTAGGAACTGCTGGTTTCCCTTCTACCTCCCATGTGTACACAGCAGGAGAGGTCATAGAGAAGCCCACAGCTCTGGCCTTTGAAGTAACCACAGAAGATGCTTCCTAGTAAAGTGGACCCAGTACTTTATAAACAATGGCATTTGAGTCTACCTGCCAGGCTGTTTCTTTTCCACTTTTTCACTCCACAAAGATTAGCTTCAGCCACAGGTAGATGATACTTCAAAGGCTGAAAGTTGAGGAATTTACTCAGCTCTCAAGACTCCTTAAAGGAAAACTGAATGATTTGAATGTCTAAGAAGTTCTGCTAGTAGCTTATCTCTATCTTCTTTTTTTCTCCTCTCTTCAACCCTTCTCCTTTGAATGCTCAGCTTTAGAAGTCCTCATAAGCAAATAAATTGCTTCATCTCAGCACCAATGAAAATATTTGTAGGTCACTGAGAGTTCTCTTCCCTTAGATAAAATTTAGCAAGCCCTGCCATTCCAGCTTTTAGGAAGAGATAGGATCTGGTGTTCTGTCTTAAGTCCCCAGGAACAATTTAGGCTCTGAAACCCAGTCCTTTGATGGTCCTGACCAAGTCTCTAAATTACTGCTCTGGCTTCTTTCTACGGAAAACAATGGGGAGAAATAAAATTACTTAAACATCTTGAAAATATCTTGAGTTGTAGGATCAGAGAAACATTTAAAAATATTTAGGGAGGAATACGGATCCATATTTGCATGAAACTTGCAGATAAGAGTTACCTTAAACTAAAATTCAATCTCTCTGAATTTCTCTCTATCTCTGTCTCTGTCACTGTCTCTGCCTCTCTCTACCTCCATTTCTCTGTGTGTGTTTCTCTGTGTATCTCTGTGTATGTTTGTGTTTCTCTCTCTGTCTCTGTCTGTGTCTCTGTCTGTGTCTCTGTCTCTCTGTCTCTGTCTCTCTCTGTCTCTCTCTGTCTCTCTCTGTCTCTGTCTCTCTCTGTCTCTCTCTCTTTTTCTCCCTCCTTCCTCTCTAGCCCTACTTCCTCTCTCCCAGAAAAGTACAGTTTAGGTCTATGATTTCTTCAGTGTAGAAAAGCCATGGCATGGAAATTCCCTCGATTACTATAGATCAGCAATGATGTAACTTAGTCTAAGGGAGTTGTTCGGGACATAGAGTACTTGAGGTCTTGTCCAAAGACACTCAGCTTGTAGTATATGGCAGAGGCAATACCTACACTCAGATCTTTCCAATTCCCTTATCCACCATACCTCATTTGTTTCTTAGTAACATATATATGTATATATGCATTTGTATAATTTGTATATATATATATCAAATATGTAAAATGAAATGTATTTCAGTTGGATAGTTAATAGAAAATAATCTCCATATATATATTTTTAAATGACATTGCTTTTTTGCTTTTCCCCGTCTATTTGAACAAGTTTTTACTCTCCCTCCTACTCCCGCAACACATTCTGAATTTAACAACAACAAAAAAGGAATAGAAAACTCTTTTAACAAATATATAGTTAAACAAAACAAATTCCCTCATTGGCCAGGTTGAAAAAACATACATTTCATTTTGCCTTTTGAGTTCATCACTTTTTTGTCAGGAATTGGGTAACATGTTTCATCCAGAGTCTTCAAGAGTCATGGTTTGTCATTTCTAAAATCAGAATTCAAAAGTATTTTAAAGTGGTTTCCTTTATACGATTGTTCTACTGGTTCTTCTCGCTTTACTCTTCACCATTTCATTCAAGTCTTCCCAGATTTATTTGAAATGATCTATTTCCTCATTTCCTATGGCATAGTAATTATCCATGGCATTCATATGCCAAATTTGTTCTAGCCATTCCCCAATAAGTAGTTACCCCCTTTAGTTTCTATGACTTTTTTCTGCCACTACAAAAAGAATTGTTACAACTATTTTTATACATATGGATCCTTTTCTTCTTCCTGTGTCTTTGGATCAATTGCTTTTGGGGCATAATTACAAATTATCTTCCACAATGGCTGGACCAATTCATAGTTCCACAAATAATGCATGACTATATCTATTTTCGCATAAACTATCCAACATTTTTCATTTTCCTTTGGTCAACTTTGCCAATTTGATGAACATGAGGTGGAATCTGGGAAGGATTTTAATTTGTATCTTTCAAATTATTAATGATTTGGAAGATTCTTTTATATAGTTGTTATCACTTTGAATCCCTTTCTTGAAAACTGCTTTTTCTTATCTTTGATGACTTAGTGAGGAGTAGCATTTATTCATAAAAATTTCAATTAGTTCCTGACAGAGAAACTGCTGAAAAGATCCCTGCCTCCCCCAGAGTCTTCTTTGCCTTTTTATTTTAAAGGCATTGGTTGTATTGTGCTTGTCCATTTTATCTTCTATATTCCATCTATCCCTTGTTTAGTCATAAACTTTCCCTGTCCATAAGCTGAAAAGGTAATTTCTTCCTCATCTAATTTGCTTATGATGTGACCTTTTTATGTACCTTTTAGGTATCTATTTGATTATCTTGGCATATGATGCAAGATATTATTCTATACCTAATTCCTGCCAGATTGCCTTCAAATAGTTGTTCAAATAGTTAATCATTACCCCCAGATAAATTCTTCCAAATTAATTTTGTTATTATTTTTCCTAGTTCTATAAGTAATCCTTTCATAGTTTGATATGGTCCTGAATAAGTACTGAATTTTACCAACTATTTGTCTATTTTTCTCTAATAACACAGTTGCATTCACAAAGTCCTTGTATCTTTGTCTAGAATTTTCTTTCTATCTCTTTTTTTGCGAGTTTTGTGAGTAGCATAGTCACGTTGATGATTTCTGTGGATTTAGTTTCTAACCAGTCCCTTTGATGGTCTTATTACTTCAATTACTTTTTTTTTTAGTTGACTCTTTAGGGTCCTCTAGATTGACCATCACATCATCTTAGTTAAGCTAGGCATTGCTTCTGCTATATACTTTTTTGCCCATGTTTATTCCTGTGGTTTTTTTGTTGTTGTTGTTTTATTCCTACAGTTTGCATTTCTAGCACTTTATAATAATAATAATATAAATATAAAAATAATAGTAATGGAGATAGTAGGCATCTATACTTTACTCCTACCTAACATATTATGTACTTTTAAAAACAATTACATGATTTATCCTTGGATTATTCTGTTGCGTTATATTAACTATAATGATCCATGAATAGAGTCATTATTTGAAATATTTGGAGACATGCTAACAACTAATCATCATAGTTATGTATATCTTTTATACAGATGGTCTTTAAGAGTACTTTGTAAGCTTCCATAGGTGTATATCACTCATCTGCCACTAACTCACCACCCACTTCCACTGATGGAGTTCAGTTCCAAAAACAAGATAAACTTTTAAAAATAATAGAGCAGGTATAATCACAAATGAATAACAACAAAAACTGGCATTTACGGAGAGAGTTAAGATTTACAAAGCACTCTACCCATCATGACAGTATTGCAAGGTAAGTGCCATTATCTCCATCGATTGACAAGGAAACTTAAACGCAGTGAAATGCATTGCCCAAAGTCACTTGATAGAAACAAGTTTCAAACCTAGGTCTATCGTGACTCCAGGCTCATCACATCACGCTGCCTCTTATAATAAACTATAATAAAATAAAATAAGGTAATGTACCTAATAACATCCCAAATTCAAAATTCTTTTCCTAGCCCACAGAGAAAAGCCAATCCTAGGAAATTAAATATTACAAGTTGCAATGCAGGCTTATTTAAGTTTGTAACAGATTCCATGAATTTGTAATTCCTACCAAGATTATTTGCAGTTTCAGAATTTAAATTGTAGCAGAAAACAGACTGAATTTGACCTTCCCCTTCCAATCATTTCTCTATTCTCCTTAAAGAGCCCATTCTACAATTGCTTAGAATTTGTGAGCTGGACTCCATAGAAGGTTTTAGAGAGAAAGATGTCTCTGTTCTGTCTAGCTGTCCCATTCATTGAGGCAAATAAAGCTAAGCTGATGATCAACCCAGGTAAAAGATTGAAATGAATCTTAACAGAGCTGACCAGCATCATTCATAGAACCATTGAAGTCTATTCACTATTTCACTTCGTCTTTGCCCCCAAATCTGAGTTCTTATTTTATTTCTACAATATTATTTCAAGCACAAAATTAGCAACAGTGCAAAAGTGACAATGACTAATCAAATAAGATCTTAGAGACTTTGAACTGTAAAGGAACTGTGAGGACATATGTAACAATCCTCTCATTTAATAGATAAAAATAACCGAGCCCCAGAGAAATGAAATGATTTGCTTAAAGTCACATATTAATTAGTGGTGCAATCCAGACAAAAAACATAATCCAGGGCTCTTTTCCCTTCTTCGTGCATTTTGAAAGGCATAAAATGGTCTCTTTTCATTTCCAAGTGCTTTTGTATAAACAACTGATTACAAGCATGTGGGTTTCCATCCCAGAAAACTTAAAAGATACCTTCTGCATAATATCCATTCCAATTTCTTGAAAATTAAGTAATTGAAATCTTAGGCAGGGAAGAAATGATTTTCTACTTTTTCTTCAGCTCACTTTAAAGAAACCTACAATATAAAGCAGAGTTTGGAAACAAAAGATAGTAGCTAAGGGATGCAGAGGCTAGAGTGTTGGACCTGACGTCAGGAAGACCTGAGTTGAAATCTGATCTCAGACATTAGCTGTGTGACCTGTGGCAAGTTACTTCACCCTGTTTGCCTCAGTTTCCTCCCCTTTCAAATGAGCTGGAGAAAGAAATGGCAAACCACTCCAGTATCTTTGCCAAGAGAACCTTGAATGGGATCATGAAGAGCCAGACAAGACTAAATGACTGGGCAACGAAAGGGCAAAGATCCCTGAAAATGAGTTTATCTGCCAAATAATTGCACCTGCAGCCTTACAGTTTTTCTTCAGTTCTTCAATATCTATGATTCCATTAGTGTGAATGTTTCTTCAACTGACTTATTTTATAGAGTTGTTGAGCCTAAAAAAAAATCATTGCCTGGTGACAAAACGTTTTGGTGATGAGTTTCTCTGAATTTAACTAAACCAGTGTTCAGACAAGCGATACACATGTGGGCTGTTGCCACTCCTGGGAAATAATTCCAACTTGTAGGACCCACTCAAACGTGTGCTCCGCTAGCAAATTCTCAGGGATCTCAAGGTCACGTTCAAATAATGAGGCCATCTCCAAGCTGGACTTGGTGGCTTGGGTGGAAGAAATCAACCAAGAAGGAACTTTCACATTGCCATCTGCTGGATACTGAGATAAGTGACTTCAATTTAACAAGACAAAAATTCCCGACAGTCACAAAAGAATTTTGAAACATTGGAGTGAGGAGAAAAGTTGTTGGATTTTCAACTAAATAAAATGGTGTTGCTTTGTGAAGTGCTCAGAGGACACTTCCAGAAGTATTTTTTGTAGAGAGGCATTGGGTCATAATGGAAAAAGTTCATCTCAGAAGGACCCTCTTTCAAGTATGACCTCTAAAACCAACCGACTGTGTTATCCTTTCTCTTTAAGTGGGTAAGTCATATCTTTTGGTGCCCAAGGCAGTTTTCTGAGATCAAGGGACAGTAAACTATGACCAGCAGGCTGAATTCAGTTGACTTGGTCTGTCCTACCAGTGAGCTAAGTGGTTAGCAGAATAAAAAACAGCAAAAAAAGTAGGCTGAATTTGGTCCAAAGGTCATAATTTGATGTTCCTCACTCAGATTATTAACTGTAGAAAAGTTGTCCATCTGCATTGGTAGAATGGTAGAAGAACTTTTCACCGCTGGGAATACTTTACAACAGAAAAATCACATATTTAGCCTTTTTAAAAATTCTGTTAAACTCTTTGGAAATAGATCTACCTTATGAAGACATTTCCTATCTACCAAGTCAATGAAAATAAAGGAATTCAGAAACAAACCTAGATAGCTAGTTAGACAAAGAGGGAGAGAGATAGATAGATTGAAAGACAGACACAGAGAGACAGAGAGACAGACAGAGAGAGAGAGACAGACAGAGACAGAGAGAGACAGAGACAGAGAGAGACAGAGAGAGACAGATAGATGGAGAAAGAGACAGAGAGATACAGAGAGAGAGAGAGAAAGAGAGAGAGATTGACAGAGAGAGAGAGAGAGAAAGAGAGAGAGAGAGAGAGAGAGAGAGAGAGAGAGAGAGAGAGAGAGAGAGAGAGAGAGAGAGAAAGAGATTCAGATGATATACCTTCTTCTTATTGCTATTGACACGGTCCTTGGGAACCAAATGACCTGTATTTCTGAGAAACTAAATGCAATCAAGTTCACTCTCATCACCCACAAGCTTGTTTTCCACTACATATATTCTACATCCATATACCATGCCATTCTGAAATCTAACCTGTCCCAGATCAGAACTAAGGAGAACTCGGTATCTCAAACAAAATCCCTAAGAAGAGACCTTCACCTTCTGGGGATGCCATTTCATTTCTCTGGGCTTCAATCACTTCCTTTGGAAAATGAGTGCATTGAATGAAATATTTTTAAGACCTCTTCCAATTCTAAGTCTATGAGTTATGGTCCTTTGAAACGCAGAGACTATATGGCCGTCTGGCTTATTCTAGATTTGCATAAACATACATTTTGTTGTTTGGTTGTATCCAACTCTTCATGATTCCATGGACCAAAGTGGGACCAGGACCAAGAAAACCCCAAATACAGCTGCAAAGAGTCTGACAAGTCTGACATGACTGAAATGAGTGAACAAAAATAATTTTCAAGTCATCTTGATTTTAAGGACCATAGCAAGGACCATGGACCATGCCAGTTCCTTGGGATATCAGTACGTGGATGATTATCTTCTCCTCTCACTAGGCATGATATAAAATATATTCTCATATACATACACACATATGTCTATGTATAATAGAATGATACATAATATAATATAATTATAAGATATGTACATATGTTCCATAATATCCACATTATGTAACTGGGGGACCAGAGGAAGGAGCTCAAATGGTCAACTTTTCCTCCTTACACAAATAACCCTCACAGAAACTCATGTGATATGGTCCTTACTGGATTGCCGTGTAATACAGAACTTACACGGTATTTTAATGCTTTGGTGGAGTCAATTTTCTACAAATAGGAAGAAAAGTATTTTTAGTTAACCTAGCCTATGCCTTTTGATATTGGAGGCAGTAACCCTCAGTAGAAAACTGCATTGAAATAAGCTTAAAATCTAATTTGTCAGGTAAGCCTTTTATAAAGAAAATACTTTGTAAGGATTCATGTTTTGTTATTCAGTCATTTCAGTCATGTCAGACTCTTTGCAACCCTATTTGGAGTTTTCTTGGCAAAGATACTGGAGTGGTTTTCCTTTCCCTCTCCAGCTCATTTTGATTAGAAAACTGAGACAATCCGAATTAAGTGACTTACCCAAGGACATCCAGCTAGTAAAAGTCTGAGGCCAGATTTGGACTCAGGAAAATGAGTCTTCTTGACTCCAGGTTCACCCAGCACTCTATCCACTCTGCACTTTTACCTTCTTTGAAAGAAATACTATCCAATGCAGTTTTATGTCTTTGGAAAATTAAAAAAAAGGGGTATTTGTACTTTTTCTAAATGCTAAAGAGAAAAAAGTCTAAAGCTAGCTGAGAATGAATAAGGAAGTTCCCTTCAGCTCCTAAATAGGACTTGAGTTGCTCCTTGTATTTTCAGATTTGCAGACTGTTGTGTACACATTTTTGTTGGACAAGGAACACTACAGTCGCCTAAGGGGAAGAATGTTGATTAGGGAATAAACATTTCTAAAGATACATTTAAAGTTACTTAACTAAAAAATTGGTTTGGAGAAATCCTACCCTCCCCAACAAAAGCCATGAAATTTTAGAGTTAGAACAAAATTTAAACATCAAGACAAATTTTTGTTGAATTTTTTTAAAACCCTGACCTTCCATTTTAGACTCAACACTGTGTATCGGTTCCTAGACACAAGAGGGGTAAGGGCTACAAAATGGGGATTAAGTGACTTGCCCAGGGTCACACGGCTGGGCAATGTCTTAGACCAGATCTAGACCCAGGACCTAGCTCTCTAGCTCTGGCTCTCTGAGCCACTTAGCTGCCCCCATTCTTACTGAATTTTAATCTAATAAACTTCATCATTTGACAGAAGAGGGAACTGGAGTCCAGAGAGGTAAAATGAATGGTTTTCCAATGTCACACAGCTATTTGGTGGCCTTGGAGAACAGAACCCAGGACACTTTCTAGAACAGCATTACTGACATTTTCCAGTCCTAAAATTGCAGGATTCTATGAAACAATGAAAAGCAAATAGCCAAGTGTTTGTTTCACACATATTTTTTCTAGTCCTATAGTCTGTGGTTTAATTATATCTGATTCTTCTTGAGCTCGAGTTCCAATAATAGGGATTCTTAAATGGCAAATTACCTATCTGGCTCAATTTTGCCCCTACCCAGTTACGAAACCAGGAAATTCTAAATATGGTCAAGGTAAGAAAGGAATATGATTCCCAGGATCTCAGGAGTTAGAGTAACAATGCTTATTGGAAGAAAAGTAGGACTCCATTCCAAAGAAAATTTAAAGTCACTTAATATATCTGCCACCATTTCCTCACAATTCCTATAAAATGGGGATAAATATAGTTCTTGCTTCTCACGGTTGTTGTGAGGGTCAAATGAGATAATGTTTGTAAAGTGCTTAGCATAGTCTGATTCATAGTTTTAAATAAATGATTGTTTCCTTCCAGCCTACCAAACCATTGTCTATCCTTTTGGCAACCCATATAACAAGAAGGATGATTAGAATCGAGATATGACAATGCGCAAAGACTTTGGTCTTGGATCAACAGTAATGGTTGTGTTGTTAGATGAACCTGCCCACTGGCACCTGACTCTGACAGGTCCTAGTTCAGACCCTGTTTCTTCATGCTCAATTTAAATTCCTGGATGCTGACCCCCTACTCAGATGCTTTTGACCTTGCCTCTAGATATCCAGACACATATTTTACCTACTGAGTCATGGCTTGGATTGTCCTATTGTGGGATCCCTTGGGAACTAAGGTAGATGGTTCTTCCAAAGTTGAATATGTCTCTCAACCATGTCTCAATCTTCTGGTCTATAAGCTAGCATATTTATTTGTTTGTTTGTTTGTTCATTAATTAGTTTATTTGTTCATCCTTTTATTTATTTTGTTTGTTTATATTTCAGTTCTTGAGCCATTTGGTCTCAGCATCCCTTTATTCTCTTAAATACCCAGGACCTCTCCAAAAAGCTTTTGTTTATGTGGATTACATGTTGATGTTTACCATATTACCAATTCAAGCATCTTAGTATTATTATGAAAAAAGTCTTGACCTCATGGATTGTTGAAAGAATTGTGGGGATCACCATGAGTCTCCAGACTATACTTTGAGAACCTTGGAGCTGGCACACTGTGTTTTCTTATATGAAGAAGAGCAATAGAACAGGAAAGAAAAGTTGTATCTGGAGAGTTCTTTGTGAGGGTTTCCGAGGGGTCATAAATTTAGACTCTTTTATGAGGGAAAATGTTCAAAGTCAAAGGGTGGGCAGTGAAATGGGAAAGAGGGGATGATATTACAACCTGGTTTCATTTGGCTCTGGTCATTTTATTGTCTTTTCTTTCTGAGTTTGAGATTCTAATTTTACTCCCAGAGTGCAGGTGAAAGGAAGTCGCCATAAATGAGATGGGGTGGGAAAAGAACAAAGCGCCATTCAGTACTACTGGAGGCTCCCATTATGCCATATGGCTTAATTATTCAGGGATGTATCATCAGGGTCTGAAAAACTGTTGCCTTAAATGATTCTTCAGAAACTGTCCAACTCCTTCTACTCTAAGCTATGTTGAATGCTTTTAATCAAATAAACATAAGATGTGTGTCTTATCCATGTAGATACTTCTTAGATGAGTACATAATGGAGAAAGTGCTAGACCTGAAATCAGGGAAGACTTGGTCATTTTGTGACCATGGACAGGTCATTGATGTCCAGGGTCCTCACTTATAAAATGGTGAGAATCATGCTTTTACTATCTATTTCCCAGGATGATTATGAGATTATGTTGAAGTAAAATATATTAAGTGCCTTTTCTTTTCCATTTTTCTTCTTAAAAAAAAAAACAACAACAACACCAAACCTTACCTCCTTCTGCCTTAGTATCAGGTCTAAAACAGAAGAGCAAATTAATTAAATAAAAATTTTCAAATCAAAAAATAAAAATAAAACAGAAGAGCAACAAGGGGCAAACAATCAGGGTTAAGTGACTTGCCACAAAGCTAGGAAATGTCTGAGACCCGATTTGAACCCAGGTTATCTGACAACAAGTCTGGGGCTCTATCCACTGTGCTACCCATTTTCCCCCTTGTTAAATGCTTTGTAAACCTTAAAGTTCTGCACAAATGTTAAGTCTTGCTATGACTAAATTTACAAATCAAGACTGGTCCCAGAGAGCAACAAATGGAACACACTTTTGCCTCTTGACAGGGAGTCTACAAAGGCAGAGTGCCCCACATATATGTGGTCAGGTATAATCATTCTGCTTCCTCACTTGTATTTTCTGGTTACAAGAAGGCTTTAATTCTGAGGCAAGAGGCAGAGGAGAGAAGAGAATGTTGTTGATGTAGACAGACGTGACTGTGATCTTATTATGATGCTGGGCACATGCTTAATATGTGTTTATTGAAAGGAATTGATTTATTGATCTGTATCTGTAATGCTGTATGCTTTAGTATTTACAGAAATGACCTTGATTTAAAAACACAAGAATCATAGGGTCATAAATTCAGAGTTGGTCAATCATCAATAAAATTTAAAAAAACGACCACCACCACTGGATGACTGACAATTTTCAAGGGGGCCCAGAACTTATCTAGACATTTAGAGTCTATGCAAATAGGGCCATAGGCCAATCAAGGGGAGAAACAAAATATAAAATTGAATAAACTTCTAAAATGAAGTGTAATACTCTTTATTATGATGCTTTTCCCCTGAGAAAAGAAAGTGGGTGGTAGTGGCGAGGGGCACATTTATGATTGTCACAGCCCCAAATAGTTTGAAACTGAAAAGTAATTGAGACTGGATTCTCCTCTACCCATCATGAGCAGGAAGGCATCTCACACTGCTACTTCCTTTCCTCCAGTCAAGATGTATGATGAGACATTGGCCAGCTGCTGCCATGATAGGAAAATCCCCTGGAGTGTTGGAGGGATGGACAGAAAAAATACTTCCCAAGACACAGAAAGAACATAAAATTAGAACAGGACTTGATACTTTTGTGAGAGAAGCAGAGTGTGTTTCTACCTAGCGCCTTTAACCCAAAGAGGTAGGAATTGAAGTGACAAAGTCAGTGGGCAAACAAAATCAGAGGATTCTGAGATTCACTTTTGAATTCCTTGCATCCATTTGGAGAAAAGGAAATTCAGCTGCAGAGAGAATAAATAACCTTCCCTATACGGACTTAGTTATGGGATGTTGGAACCAAGATTTGGGGTCTTAATTCTCAGTTTTTAGAGACAGCCATGCATGCATTTAGGACAGCTGGAGTGGAGTCAGGAAGGCTCCTTTTTCTGGGTTCAGTTCTGGCCTCAGACACCTATTTGCTGTGTGACCCTGGGCAAGTCACTTAAACCTATTTGCCTCAGTAAAATGAGCTGGAGACGGAAATAGCAAATAACTCCAGTATCTTTGTCAAGAAAACTCATAGTGAAAAAAGAAAAACAAATTAAATGAAAAGAAAAAAAGAAAGAAAAAAGAAAACTCATGAAAAAATCAGACATGATTGGAACAACTGAACAATCACATGATACAGTTGTCAAAGTCACAGGGCTCCCCTTCAGGAAAATCAGCCCAGTCTTGGATGTAAGTAGGGTTGCAGTGCAGAAAAGCAAATTTTCATAGCTTTCACATCAAAATTTCATATCTGAGGTAAAGACGGGGTCATAAATTTTCAGGACATCCAATAATAGTATGGAAAAGGGCCACATTTCCTCCTCACAGTCACTGCTTTTCCCATGCTTTGTCACACTGTTCTGGGCTGCTGGCATGATTGCCCTCACACCACCATTTCCAGGGTCTCATTTGCTGAAGCCTACTGTACTCTTCCACCAAATCACTGAGATACAAGCTCGAATCCCTCAGAACAGGGCATATGCTCTCCCAGAACAACTGTACCTACAGTTGGACTGCTTTCTTTATCATTGCCTCTCCTATCAATTTTAACTAATTTTGCCCATCGGTACAAAATCCCTTTTTCTGTTTTATGGCAAAGAAAAGATTTACTTCCTGCCTGAGGGAAGTATATTTCTTGACATATAGAGACCTGAGTATAATGGATTTAGTGAAACTGAGAAATGCTGCCAAATCAAATACACAATCCCCTGACTTTAATGGCAGGAGGCTGAATGTGACCAAATCCTCTTTTTCATTATGCTCATGCATTCTTCAATCCCTTCTCTCCATACCCACAACAAAAGGCTGCCCTGAGAGATTTTGTCCAGTGATTGTTGAAGGACCCCACCATGGAGATCAAGAAAATGAATCTATAAAGGAACCTGAGGGTTTGAATGAGTCTCTTTCCCATTCACGTGCTGGACCAAGAAGAGAGGATGAAATTTACAGCTCAGGCAGATACCCATGTCCAATGAAAAACAGAAGAAAGAGGGAGAAAGGATGGCCACAAAGTGTTTTCATTAAGAAAAACTGCTTGAAAGAGCTGGTTTTTCTATAAAAAGGATATTTCAGATAAATCCATTCATCACCATTCCAGATTATGGGCTTAAACTTGGGAATCATTTATCTAACTTGATTTATTCACTGTAACTGGGATGTTTTCTCAGACTTCAAGAAAATATTTCAAAGTCTGTTAGCAGAATTCTTATGCAGCAATTTAGAGCATGTTTGCCTAGACTCACCAAAATAATGCATCTTCAGAGACAAAGTCAACACCATATAATGTCCGTTAAGAACGTTTTTATAGACATAGGAAAGAAAGATGGGAGTTGAAGTTCTCTGAGTCACAAGTAAGAGAGGAGGAAGTAAACTGAATGATTAACAACTTTTATGACTACCTGGCTGTAACATTTTGGAGGCCAAGTGCTTGTACCAGCTGTTAAAGGCTACGAAGAGTTAATATCTGTTTACCAATCCATGTAGCTGATAACAGAAGGATTGGCATATGTGCCAAGGTCTGTTTTCTGCCAGGATGTTGTCATTAGTCAGAAAAGCTAATTACGATGGAAGTCATCTTTCCCATCTTCTTTTCCATTATTAGCAATGGTGAATTTAATGAAGTAAAGTCATATATAATGGACTTGGAAATAGAACCTATAAGGTAGCCATCATGCAAAGTTGCCTTTGTTTGTCTTCCCAATTCCGCAGTGGGTTTCCCAAGCAATAACACTATGGTCCTGTGTGCTGATTACAAAAAAAGGGTGATGGAATTCCAGATTGAGTGAGAGACCACCAAGCTGCCAACACTTGTATAAGTGGGGAAATGGAAAGAGGGAATTTCAGAGGAGGGAATTCAAGAGAGGTGGTCAAGAGAGTCAAGTGTAGCCTTTTGAATTATGGGAAAGAGATCTCCTTGGAGCCACAGACATGTAAAGAAGTCACTTCCAACTATGTTCCTTGATGTCCAGCACCTGCAATTCTAAAGCCCACTAATAGCAGGCTCCTCTCAGTATTTTCTATCCAATAGATTGAACTGAAATCTTATTTCATTGCCAGTTAAAGAGTTCATTTTCTCTGGTACATTCTTTGGTCTATCCTAATCTATAAAACTTTCCTAATTTCCATTTATGGCTGACTTTTATAAAGAAGTTTGCCAGCTCTTCTTGGTGTTTTTTTTGTTTGTTTGTTTGTTTGTTTTTTGTATCACCAGCATTTGGAAGGAGATAGTTAAGCTGGTGGCAGTAAGCCAAGTCTTTTCCTCTCCTTGAGTAGCCAGAGAAGTGTCTTTTATTGTCCCCATCAACCACAAATATTTGATGTATAACATCTAAATATAATTCTAGATTAAGACTATTACAGGAGAAAGGGAAATTATCAAGAGATCCCCCAGCCATGACAATTTTAGACTCTTCCTCTACTAGGGTAGGGTAGGGGTACAGGCACATCCTTCTTGCTCTCCACAACAGACATTGGGCTAGAGTACAACTGGTACGGTGGATATAGGGTGCTGGACTTGGAATCAGGAAGACTCATCTCCATGAGTTCAAATCTGGCCTCAGACTTACTATCTGTGTGAACCTTGACAAGTCACTTAATCCTGTTTGTCTCAGTTTCTTCATATGTAAAATGAGCTGGGAAAGGAAACGGCAAACCACTCCAGTGTCTTTGCTAAGAAAACCCCAAATGGGATCACAAAGAGTCAGAATGACTGAGATGACTGAGCAATAACAACAATAACAACAGCCCACCCAACCTGGACAATCACCTCCCTACTTCTATACACCTTTCTTAATTCAGACTAAAATTGACTTAGATTCTTTTTCTTTGTCATATACTGAGGACTCATTTTGAGCTTTAAGCTCACTAAGAACCTCATCTTTTTTAGATGAACTCCTATCCAGTCAGGTCTCCTCCATATTGCATTAGTGGTTCTTTTGGAAGCTGAGCAGAATATCACACATCTGGCCCCACTAAATTTTATATTGATTGTTTAGTCAAGAGCTTTTGGATCTTTATTCTGTCATGCATCAGGTTAGCTGTTCCTTCTAGTTTTATGTAATCGAATTTGATAAACATGCCAAGTAGACCTTTATTTCAGAGCCAGCAGCAGATCCCTAGAGCATTTGCTGGAAACCCCAGCTGACCTCAAACTGATAATGAATCACTACATTTTGGATCTGACCTGTCAATGAATTTCAAATGCACCTCACTGAAAATATCATCTAGCCTACATCTCTCCATCTTGTCCACAAGAGTAGCAGAAGAGCCTTTATTAAAATTCAGATAAACTGTATAGCATTTCCTCATCTATCAGTTCAGTAATGTATTAATTAGATTTTTGAACCCTTGGACTTCAACCCCCAGAAGTCCTTCAGTATTTCCCAGAATTCCTCTTCTCTCTCCACTATGACATGTGGTCAAGTTTGTATGTAGTTTGGTGTCTCCACCCTATCGCTCTTCTTTCTCGAGATTGTGATCAAGTTAGGCAGCTCCCTTTTAACTCTAGTTTTTATTTTAATAAATCTTATAAATATAATACTTGAGTTATTATATATTAATTTTAATCCTAACAGTAATCTTGCTAAAAAATAAAATTAGATTAGTTTGGTCTGATGCATTCTTGCTGAAGCCATGCAAATGCCACTTTTCTTTTTAGAAGTATTTTTGATAGTGGCAAAGCATTGGAAAATGAGATGTCCATCAATTCAACTGAGGAATGGCTGAACAAATTGTGCCATATGTTGGTGATAGAATACTATTGTGCTATGAGAAATGATAAGCAAGATGATTTCAGAAAAAGCTGGAAAGACCTCCATGAACTGATGTAGAGTGAAATAAGCAGAGTTGGGAGAACACTGTGCACAGTTACAGCAATATTGGCTGGTGATTATCTGTGAAAGCTTGGCTACTCTCAACAATGCAATAATCTGGGACAATCCTGAAAGATTTATGATAAGGAACGCTCTCCACCTCTGGAGAGAGAACTATTGCAGTCGTCTTTCACATCAATGTATTTATGGTTTTATTTGGTGGGTTTGAATTATGTATGACTTTGCTCTTACAACAATGACCAATATGGAAGTGTTTTACATGACAATAAAAATAAATTAAAAAAAAAAGAAGTATTTTTGATTTGAGGCAACTAGGTGACACAGTGGATAGAACGCCAGGAGTCAGGAGGACCTGGATTCAAATCTGGTCTCAGACACTTCCTAAGCTGTGTGTTCCTAGCCAAGTCACTTAACCCTGATTGTCTAGCCCTTGCTGCTCTTTGGTCTTAGAATCCATACTATATGATAAAACATGTGTAACCCAGTGGAATTGCTAATCAGCTCTGGGAGGGAGGAGGGAAGAGGAAAGACAACACGAATCCTGTAACTTTGGAAAACTTATGTGTATATTTGTTATTGGAATAAAATAAAGAGAAAAGTTTTTACAAAAAGAATTAATACCAAGATAGGGTTAAATGGATGCTGAAGCAATGGCTACAATTAGTATAAACCATTCTCTTTTTTTTAAGCCCTTCTTTTCTATCTTAGAATCAATGCTGTATATCGGTTCCAAGGCAGAAGAGCAGTAAGGGTAGGAAACTGAGGTTAAATGACTTGCCTAGGAAGTGTCTGAGGCTAGACTTGAAACTGGAACCCCCTATCTCAGGTTTGGCTCTATCCACTGAGCAACCTAGCTGTCCTTCCTCCAGCCCACCACATAGACTATTCTTTTCAGAAGTGTCAGTTGTAATGAAGAAGAGGAAGGTTTAAGGGAGCAGCACGGCCAATGCCAGGTTTGCTTCTGGGCTGAGCGGTCTGAATGTTTGCAGGCGGAAGAGAGAACGCGAGTAGAAAAACGAGAGGTTGAAGCTGGCCGAGAGAAGGGAGGGTGAGAGAGGAGGAATCGTTTGCTGAATGATGTAGCCAGGTCCCAGAGGCAAGGACAGGTAGGGAGGAACCAGCCCTATCCCGGCAGTCAGTGGGGAGGCGCCATTTACAATGGCCCATTCCCTCCTCGCGGCTGGGGAGATTGGGTTTAACTGACCGCAAACCACCTCAGAGTCAATGAGGGCCCGTGTTCCAGCTTCACTTCCTCCCGCTGTATTTGCAGGAGGGTCTCTGCACCGCAGATGGTTTCAGATCGCCACACCTCTGCTTTTTAATATGGATACGAAGGCATCAAATACCCAATTCTCCCGCAAGACAGTTTCAGTGTCATGGACAACAGTTCTCTGTTTCCCCTGAACTGCACCAGCAGCCAGCAGGAACAAATAAACTAAAATACAAGAGCAAACAGCCACGGATGCCAATGAAGGATTTATTTACCATCACTTTACACCACTACTTAAAGAAGCAATAATGTAGTTTACATTTATGCCATGTAAATGACTATGGAACCAGATGTAGCTTACAAGGTGCCTTGTAACTCATCTCCTCTAAGCAATAAAGCCTTTCTCTCTCTCTCTCTCTCTCTCTCTCTCTCTCTCTCTCTCTCTCTCTCTCTCTCTCTCTCTCTCTCTCTCTCTCTCTCTCTCTCTCTCTCTCTCTCTCTCTCTCTCTCTCTCTCTCTCTCTCTCTCTCTCTTTCTTTTTTTTTTTCCCCTCTGGCAAAGGTTCTAGAAACTGTTTTCTATCAGCAGATACAACAGATGGCTGGCACATGCCTGCTTTCCTCAATGAAGTGGGATCTCTACGGTATTCCTCTTTGATCCCTAGTGGCATGTCTACAACACCATGATGCAAAATACCACAGCAGAACAGAATCTAAATATTAAAGGTTTCAGGCTCTATGAGAACCTCCTTTAAGAAATCATGCCCGCAGTATGTAAACATCTTCACATTCCCACTTTGAAACCATGGTACAGAGGTCAGAAAATGAGGCATTTCCTCTGTTTGGCGACAGAAAAGATACTAGAGTAAAGACACTACTGTAAATCCCAGGAGTGTGAAGGTATGCAGCTTGGCCTGGAACTTCCCAAACAATCATAACTCCATTAGGAAAACATGTGAGCAGTGCCCATTCTGCGCCTCAAAACCTAAGTGTTACCATAACTTCAGAGATGGAATGAGGTGTTTAACAGTGGTAGGCATTTCCTTTGAAGATTAAGGGGAAGTATACTGAAATTAAAATTCATTCTCTGTGCCTTTGATTTGATTTTGTCAAAGGCATGGGGGTTAGGAAGAAGAAAATTTCAATATAAGCCTCCCCTGCTCAGCCAGATCAGGGAGATCTCTTGGGGAGACCGAAGGCAGCAGTTCACTGAAGCTGGGTTCTACAATGCAGAACAGTTGATTGGGAGGGAGGAGGGGAGGGGAAGGAAATCCTTATGTTTTGAGGCCACCTTAATGAATGGATGTGATGGTGGGTGATTATATAGAAATCATTTAGCAGAGAGACTCTATAAACATTTCTGGGTCAAAAAAAATGAGCCCAGATTTTGGTAAGAGGATCTAATTCAAATTTCCTTTCCTTCATGGTGGTTTTTATTTTGTTTTTGTTTTTTAATTTTTTTATTAAAAAAAAAAACCTTTCTATCTTAGAATCAACATATTTAGATGTGATTCTCAATGTGCTGAGTCACCTAGCTGCCCTTTGAGTCCTTTATTTATTTATTTATTATTATTAAAAAAATAAAGCCTTACCTTACTTCTTAGAATCAATACTGCATTGATTCCAAAGCAGAAGAGCAATAAGGGCTAGCAAAGGGGGTTAAGTGACTTGCCCAGGGTCACCCAACAATTTTTTTGATTCTGTAATGAAGTTCATTTTGGGTTTTGAGGAGTAGATTTATTCTGAAAGATGTCGATTCTATTAAGAACTCTCTTGTTCTCCTCAAATAAGATATTTTCTCATTTCTAATAGTTTCCCTTAAGTCAAAAGATCTTATAATATTAGGGCAGCTAGGTAGTACAGTGGATAGAGTCAGGATATCTGGGTTCAAATTAGGGCTCAGATATTTCCTAACTATGTGACCCTAGGCAAGTCATTTAACCCCAGTTGCCCAGACCTTACTGCTCTTCTGTCTTAGAACTGACACTGATAGAAAGTAAGGTTTTTTGGTTTTTTTTAAGTCTTATAGTTATATTGCTTTAGAACTGGAAAGGACCTTAGAGGTCATCCAGTCCAATATTCTTATTTTACAGATGAGGAAATTGAGTTTCAGAGGGGCTAAATGACTTGCTCAAGATGACACAAAGGCAGCAAGTTAGTGGCAGAGCCAAGTTTTAGAGTCAGAGTCTCTGAATCAAGATAGAGTCCATTTTTCACTGCCCACCACCCTAAAATTGCCAACCAGATCAATTTCATTTACTAGAAGAAGGTATGAAAAGCTGATGGGTGAGCCATGGAGAAAGGCTAGAGATGGACAAATTGGTTCCCACAGGAGGACCACCAATTGCTGGCTGGTCAGGAAACTCAGTAGTCTAGCTAGCTCTTTGGACAGAAAAAAAAATGGAAATAAAAGTCAGATCAATATATTTTTTTAATATTTGAAAATTTTTATTTAATGAATTGATTTAGAATATTTTTCTCAGATCAATTCTGCAAGTCAGTGATTCAAACCTTGCATCAAGATAAGTGATTAGAATGTCAATGAAAATTTATCCATCTGTTGGGAGCATGAAATATTTTCCCAACACTTCCAATACTATCCTGTTGATATTAATTGGACTGAAGAACTCTGGGGTGAGAGGCAACATGTTATGTGAAGAAAGAGTTAGCATTGGCATCATTGAGATCTGGGTTCAAGTTACACATACTAGCTATATGACCCTGAGCAAGTCATTTAGCCTCTTGGGTGCAATTGGTGACTGATCAAGAATGTAAGTTGCAAAAAAGACATCCCTCCTGATACTAATGAAATCAGGGGTCAAAAAAAAATTTTTTTAAGGAGAGAAGGGGTAGCTCAGTGGATAGAGAACCAGGCCCAGAGATGGGAGGTCCTAGGTTCAAATCTGACCTGACACTTCCCAGCTGTGTGACCGTGGGCAAGTCACTTAATCCCCATTGCCTAGCCCTTACCACTCTTCTGCCTTGAAACCAATATACCATATTGATTCTAAGAACGAAGGTAAAGGTGTTTTTAAAAAATAATAATAATAATTTTTAAAAGAAAGGACTCAAGGGGGCAGCTAGGTGGCTCAGTACTTTGAGAGTCACACCTAAAGATGAGAAGTCAGGCACTTCTTATCTGTATGACCTTGGACAAGTCACTCAGCCCCTGTTGCCTAGTCCTTACATCTTGTCACTTTTGGAACTAAAACACAATATTGATCAGGTTTTTAAAAAGAGAGAGAGAGAGAGGGAGAACTCAAGAGTAGATGAACAAGGGATGTGTTGGAGCCAGATCACACCAACTCTGGAGAAACAATTATTACATTTTTGGTGTGAGCATTTAAATCTCAGAAATAGACAAATGCTACAAATCAAGGCTTGATTTATCGTTTTGTTGATTGTCTAGTTAAGGAAGTGATGGGGAAAATGTTAATAATGCTGGTTTAATTTGAAAGGGCATCCTGCATTTCCAGAAATTCATGTGTCTGTTCTTCATCCAGAGTACAAGTTTCAACAGTGGCTAGTGTCAGGTCTGGAGAGACTGGGCAGGTCACTTAACCCCAAATGTATGGCCCTTTTACCACTCTTCTCCCTCAGAATCAATACTTAGTATCTGTTCTAAGACAAAAGGTAAGGGGGTTTTTGGGGGGTGGGTTAAGTATGTTAGGTAGAAACAAAATATTTTCCTTCTCTTGCCACATCCCTTACAAAACATCTCAATTTTGTTTTTGGAACATTTTGCAACTGAGTAGATGAAACAGCACCACTGAGTGGTTATAAAGATTTATGGACAATATATCAACCTCCTGAAGGCTTAAACTAACCAATGGGGGTGTTAGCTTAGTTGACCAGAGAGAGAGTTGACCAGGACAAGACCCAGGGTATAGGTTTGATCCTAATATGGCCCAGCTGATAATTGGACAGAAGAAAAGCCCCATTTTGCCCCCTTAATTACAGTCAATTATGTAAAAAAGTTCACTATCCCTTTGGAGATGAATCATTTTAAAGAGTACAGATAACTCTACATGAACACATTGTCACTTAAAAAAAATCCCCCCAAATGCCCCATTAAACTAGCAACAAGAATATCATCTACCTACATGAGGAAAAGGATATTTTATACAAGATTTTTAAGCCAGAGAGGCTAGGTATGGATAGAGTGCCAGGGCTGTAGTTGGAAGGACTTGGGTTCAAATCTGACCTCAGACATTTCCTGCTTTTGTGACCTTGGGCAAGTCACTTCACTCTGATTGCCTAGCTCTTGCCACTCTTTTCCCTTAAAGTCAATACTTAGTATCGATTCCAAGACAAATGGTAAAGGTTTAATAAAAAAGGGAAGAAGGTAACTGTGTACATGGTAGGTTGCTTCCAAGATAGCATGGTTAACTACTTTCTAGTGTGAGCATCCGAGAGAGATGATGTGGCATAGTGGATGGAAGGCTGACCTTGTCTACAGTGGAGACCTGGCTTTAATTCCCACATACTAGCTATGTGACCTTTAGCAAGTTCCTTGTCCATCCAGTACTTTCAAGGATCACTGTAAGACTCATGAGCTTGTATTGGTGAAGAAAGTTTCTTCACTGATGAAATCATAAGTTCATCAAGGATTAGGAGGGGGAAAGAGAGAGACTAGGAGGCATCCAAATGGGTTCCCTAGCTTAATATACAGCCCTTGCCTTGGTATAGGTCTAAGAATTAGTGGAGGCAAAGCAAGTTGAGGAGGTCAAAGGAGAGTCAGGAAGACCTGAGTTCAAATCCTACCCTAGTCATTTCCTAGCTCTGTGACTCTAGACAAGTCACTAAAATTCTCTATGCCTTAGTTTTCTCATTCATAAAATGAGGTGATTCAACTCAGTACTGCCTAAGTTTTTTTAAAACTCTAGATCCATGGTTCTAAAGGATTTCTGACAAAACCCTATAAGCTGTTAAATGGATTGTTGTGTGGTCTTTAAAGACCAAATTTGGAATTTCCTTGGTTTAGGGAACAAACAATAAGGAAGCTTCCTCTACCAATTCAAATGTACATCTACTTGAAAAGGTATAGCCTTAGAAAATCGCCTAGGACAGTCTTGCCCAGGATTACAGAACCAGTATTTGTCAAGAGGCAGGATTTGAACTAAAGTTTTCATGACTTAGAGACCCATCATCCATCACACAATGATGTCTCTCATTAAAAGAACTAAAGATAAACTGCCCTGATATTCTAGAACAAGAGGGGAAAGTGGAGATTGAGAGAATCTACAGATCACCTCCTGTACTTAATTCCCAACTGACAACACCCAGGAATGTTATAGCCAAATTCAAGATCTATCAGACCAAGGAAAAAATATTACAGCTGCCAAGAAGAAGCCATTCAGATACCATGAAAGCACAGTGAGGATAAAGCAGGATCTGGCTGCATCTACAGTGAAGGAACGAAAGGTATGGAATATGATATTCTGGAAAGCAAGGGAACTAGGTCTACAACCAAGAATCAATTTCCCAGCAAAACTGACCATATTCTTACAGGGGAAAGTATGGTCATTCAACAAAATAGGGGAATTCCAAGAATTTGTAAAGAAAAGACCAGACCTGAACATAAGATCTGATGCCCAAGCACAGAACTCAAGAGAATCGTCAAAAGGTAATTAAAAAAGAGGGAAAAAAGAAAAACAAAACAAAACAAAAACACTTTTTTAAAGAGACCCAATAAGTTAAAATGATATGTATCCCTATAAGAAAATAGGTCATTGGTAACTCTTAAAAATACTATTATCGGGGGCAGCTGGGTTGCTCAGTGGATTGAGAGCCAGGCCCAGAGACAGGAGGTCCTAGATTGAAATCTGGAATCAGACACTTTCCAGCTGTGTGACCCTGGGAAAGTCATTTGACCCCCATTGCCTAGCCCTTACCACTCTTCTTCCTTGGAGTCAATACCCAGTATTGACTCCAAGATGGAAGGTAAGGGTTTAAAAAAAATTATTATCACCTGGGCAGCTAGAAGAATTACACTTAGAGGAAACAGTGACAAACTGTATAGGATGAAATGCCAAGACATAAATATGTATATAGATATATGTATGCATAAATACATATGTATATATGTGTATATATACACACACACATATACACAACTAGATCTAAAAAAGAGGTTAATACTAAAAGAAATAGGAAAAGAAACAAATGGGGGTAAATTTATATGTCATAAAGAAGCTCATGGCGGGAGGGTCCAGGAGAACATCACTACACTGGAAGAGTAAAGAGGTTGGAGATAGAAAATACTCAACTCATATGTGCATTGAAATTGACTCAAAGAGGGAAGAACAATCCAATCCATTGGGGCAGAGAATTGATTTGTGCCCTATAGGGGAGTAGAAGGGTAACACATGGACTGGTGGGGAGGGAAACAGTACAAGGGAAGGAGAGAGTGGGGGGGTAGTTTAAAAAGACTATAAAGAAAATAAGAGGGGAATAAGAAGGGAGGGGGGTTTAAAGGGAAGTAAAATAAGGGTGGGAATTAGGGGGACTGATTAAATAAAACATTGGTGTAGAAGGAAATAGTGAAAGAAGAAAAGGCAGGACTAGGAGTGGAAATCAAAATGCTGGGAAATACACAGCTGGTAATCATAACTCTGAATGTGATTGGAATGAACTCACCCATAAAATGCAGGCGAATAGCAGAGTGTATTAGAAACCAAAACCCTACCACATGCTGTCTACAAGAAACACACATGAGGAAGGTAGACACATATAGGGTAAAAGTAAGAGGATGGATCCAAATCTATTGGGCATCAACTGATAAAAAGAAGGCAGGAGTCACAATCTGATATCTGACAAAGCCAAAGTAAAAATAGATCTAGTCAAAAGTGATGGGGAAGGTAATTACATCCTGATAAAAGGCAGTATAGACAATGAGGAAATATCAGTACTCAACATGTATGCACCAAATGGCATACCATGCAGATTTCTAAAGGAGACACTAGTGGAGCTCAAGGATGAAATAGATAGAAAAACTATACTAGTGGGAGACCTGAACCTTCCTCTATCAGAACTAGATAAATCAAACCAAAAAAATAAATAAGAAAGAGGTAAGAGCTGTTATTGAAATCTTAGAAAAATCAGAGTTAGTAGATATATGGAGAAAAAAATAAATAGGGACAAAAAAGAATACACCTTCTTTTCAGCAGCACAAGGTACAGCCACAAAATTGACCATGTGCTAGGTCATGAAAACATTGCAAACAAATGCAAAAGAGCAGAAATAATAAATGCAACCTTCTCAGATCACAATGCAATGAAAATAATAATGACTAGGGTACATGGAGAGCTAAATCAAAAATTAATTGGAAATTAAACAATACAATTCTCCAAAATCAGTTAAAGAACAAATCATAGAAACAATTAATAATTTCATTGAAGAAAATGACAATGGTGAAACATCCTTTCAAAAATTTATGGGATGCAGCCAAAGCAGTACTCAAGGGGAAATTTATATCCTTGAGTTCATATATTAACAAATTAGAGAGGGTAGAGGTCAATGAATTGGGCATGCAAATTAAAAAATTAGAAAGTGAACAAGTGAAAAATCCTCAGATAAAGACTAAATTAGAGATCCTAAAAATCAAAGGAGAAATTAATAAAATTGAAAGTCAAAGAACTATTGATTTAATAAGTAAGACTAGAAGCTGGTACTTTGAAAAAAAATAAAATAGACAAAGTATTAGTCAATCTAATTTTAAAAAGGAAAGAAGAAAATCAAATTGGCAGTATTCAAGATGAAAAGGGAGACCTCACCTCGAATGAAGAGGAAATTAAGGCAATCATTAAAACCTATTATGCCCAATTATATGGCAATAAATATGGCAATCTAGGTGACATGGATGAATATTTACAAAAATATAAATTGCCTAGGCTAACAGAGGAAGAAATAGACTACCTAAACAACCCCATATCAGAAAAAGAAATTGAACAAGCCATCAAAGAACTCCCTAGGAAAAAATCCCCAGGTCCAGATGGATTCACAAATGAATTCTATCAAACATTCAAAGAACAACTAATCCCAATATTATACAAACTAATTTGACAGAATAAGCAAAGAAGGAGTTCTACCAAATTCCTTTTATGACACAAATATGGTACTTATTCCAAAGCCAGGCAGGTCAAACATAGAGAAAGAAAACTACAGATCAATCTCCTTAATGAAACTATCCACATAATTGACCATATTAATAAGTAAACCAACAAAAATCACATGATTATCTCAATAGATGCAGAGAAAGCCAAAATTGACAAAATACAACACCCATTCCTATTGAAAACACTAGAAAGTATAGGAATAGAAGATTTCTTTCAACTAAAAATAATAAACAGTATATATCCAAAACCATCAGCAAACTTCATCTGTAATGGGGATAAACTAGAAGCCTTCCCAACAAGATTAGAAGTGAAACAAGGATGCCCATTATCACCTCTATTATTTAACATTGTATTAGAAACACTAGCTGTAGCAATTAGAGAAGATAAAGAAATTGAAGGTATTTAAATAGGCACTGAGGAGACCAAGCTATCACTCTTTGCGGATGATATGATGGTCTACTTAAAAAATCCCAGAGAACCAAAAAGCTAGTGGAAATAATCAACAACTTTAGCAAAGTTTCAGGATACAAAATAAACCCACATATGTCATCAGCATTTCTATATATCTCCAATCCATCTCAGCAGCAAGAATTAGAAAGAGAAATTCCATTTAAAATCACCCTAGACAATATAAAATACTTAGGAATCTATCTGCTCAGATAAACACAGAACTATATGAACACAACTACAAAACCCTCTCCACACAACTAAAACTAGATCTAAACAATTGGAAAAAACATTGATTGCTCATAGGTAGGATGAGCTAACATAATAAAAATGACAATCCTGCCCAAATTAATTTACTTATTTAGTGCCATAGCCATTGAACTACCAAAAAACTTTTTTACTGAATTAGAAAAAAATCATAACAAAGTTCATTTGGAAGGATAAAAGATCAAGGATATCCAGGGAAATCATGAAAAAAAGGTGAAGGAAGGGGGCCTAGCAAACTATACTATAAAGCAGTGGTCATCAAAACAATATGGTACTGGTTAAAAGACAGAAAGGAGCATCAGCGGAATAGACTTGGGGTAAGTGACCTCAGCAAGACAGTCTATGATAAGCCCAAAGATCCCAGCTTTTGGGACCAAAATCCACTATTTGATAAAAACTGCTGGGAAAATTGGAAGACAGTGTGGGAGAGATGGGTTTGGATCAACATCTCACACCCTACACCAAGATAAAATCAGAATGGATGAATGACTTGAATATAAAGAAAGAAACTATAAGTAAATTAGATGAACACAGAATAGTATACATGTCAGATCTTTGGGAAAGGAAAGATTTTAAGACCAAGCAAGAGCTAGAAAAATATCACAAAATGTAAAAACAATCATTTTGATTACATCAAATTAAAAATTTTTTGTACAAACAAAACCAATTCAACCAAAATTAGAAGGGGGACAACAAATTGGGAAACAATCTTCATAACAATAACCTCTGACAAAGGTCTAATTACTCAAATCTATAAAGAGCTAAACCAGTTGTACAAAAAATCAAGCCATTCTCCAACTGAAAAATGGGCAAGGGACATGAATAGGCAATTTTCAGTTAAAGAAATAAAAACTTTTAATAAGCACATGAAAAAAGTGTTCTACATCTCTTATAATCAGAGAGATGCAAATCAAAACAACTCTGAGGTATCACCTCACACCTAGCAGATTGGTTAACATCACAGCAAAGGAAAGTAATGAATGCTGGAGGGGATGTGGCAAAGTTGGGACATTAATGCATTGCTGGTGGAGTTGTGAATTAATCCAACCATTCTGGAGGGCAATTTGGAACTATGCCCAAAGGGTGCTAAAAGACTGTCTGCCCTTTGATCCAGCCATAGCACTACTGGATTTGTACCCCAAATAGATAACAAGGAAAAAGACTTGTACAAAAATATTCATAGCTGCCCTCTTTGTGGTGGCCAAAAATTGGAAAATGAGGGGATGCCCTTCAATTGGGGAATGACTGAACAAATTGTGATCTATGTTGGTGATGGAATACTATTGTGCTCAAAGGAATAATAAAGTGGAGGAATTCCATGGAGACTGGAAAAACCTCCAGGAATTGATGCAGAGAGAAAGGAACAGAACCAGGAAAACATTGTACACAGAGACCTGATACAGTGTGGTACAATCGAATGTAATGGACTTCTCCGTTAGTGGCAATGCAGTGACCCTGAACAACTTGGAGGGATCTATGAGAAAGAACATTATCCACATTCATAGGAAAAACTGCGGGAGTTAAAACACAGAAGAAAAACAACTGCTTGATTATGTGGGTCAAAGGGGATATTGTTGGGAATGTAGTCTAAATGAACATCCTAATGCAAACATCAACAACGAACATGGAAATAAGTTTTGATCAAGGACACATGTAATATCTAGCGAAATTGTGAATCAGTTATGGGGAGGGGTGGGGGGAGAGAAGGGAGGGAAATAATGATTCTTGTAACCAAGGAATAATGTTCTAAATAAATTAATTTTAAAAAAAGAAAAAAGAACTAAAGATAAAAATAAACCAGCCATTAGTATTGGGGTTCCTTTAATGTATAACCCCACAGTGAAAATGCTCCTCCAAAGGGGAAAAGGAATTATAGTAAAGAGAGAGTTCCTAAGAATAGGAAAGAAAGTTTTCTCATTGGAAAGTAAGTCTGCAGAGACAAAAGTGGGAGGTTTTTAGGCAGCCTTGGCATTTGAGAGTTTTCAGGAGGCCTAGAGGGAATTGGCAATTGGCAAGCAGGCATATATTAGTGAATTCCTTGGAGATTATTTAAACTCACATGAAAATTATTTATTCTTTTGCTTTCTTTACTTTATTGATTAAATTATAGGATCATCAATTTAGAGCACTGTGGGGAAAGGTGGATTTTTTTTTTTAAGGTAGCCTGTGTTTGAATTCTGGCCCTGCTACTTAATGGCTGTGTGACTTTGGGAAAGCCACTCAAAGTTTCTGAGTCTCAGTTTTCTCATCTGCAAAAAAAGGTTGGACTAGATGACTTCTGAGGTCATGTCAAATTCCTAGGATCCTGCTAATTTGTCCCTTTTTTATCACCTTGTCATGGCATAATATAGAACAAAACGTCTATTCCTCTAATCACAGACACCTGAGGGCAGCAAAGATAATGAGATCACTGAATATTGGAGCTATAATTCCTGGAAGATAGAAATAACAGCATATCTAAACATTTTAGGCAAGCAAACAAATGATAGAGGAAAAACAAAATACTGACCAAAATGCTACTCTAACTATTTCCATTCCAAAATCTGGAACTAACAAAAAACGTCAGCTCTGAGATCAAATGATATCCTGATCAATTTCTATTCAACTACTCATCTAAAAGTGTGCAAAGCCTTGCAATACCTAAAATACCACAAGGAGGGAAAAGAGAGCATTTCAGCTCTTGCTCAGAAATTGCCTGTTTAGAAAGTTAGATTTAAAAAAAAAATTGGTTATCTTTGTCTGATCTTCAAGGGTTCCCATCCAGTAGCAATGAGAGTGCTGTTTATTCAAGCTGTCTTTTAATGCAAATGTAAATCAATAACCTTATAGGTCAAATTTATTTTTGAAAATATACAATAATATTGAGATATTTTAACAGCTGTCCAAAAGGTTTTAGGCAAAAGAATAAGAATGAGAAGGGAAATTGGCCAACTTGTCTCCATGACACTTTCCACTTGTATTTCCCCAATCCCAGTCTCAATTTGCCAATAAAATAATTTTTTCCTTAAAAGTTATGCAGGAGGAAATGCAATAGGAAGGAAGAAAGGGTTAAATGTGGTAAAAGAGAGGACAGTTATATTGCAACTAACTTGTGCTCATTGTAGGTTGAATACAATAGAAAGTGAAAAGATAATATTGTAAATGTAAACAGTTTCCAAGGAGAGCAAATTGAAGAGGGCAGAGCAAAAGTGATCGTGCCTGTCCTTGCACAAAGCCATGAAACTGGACATGTTTCTCATTACATAAGAGTTATCATATTATGAAATGCTTGCTGGACCACACTCTTGATGGAAATGATCCTTTTGATCCTTTTTGTCATACCTTGGAATTTAAGCCGAAGAGAGAAGATGTAACCATTACTCTGGATAAAAAACTAAATTCATGGGCAAAGTCTTATTTATTCCACATTCCGGTTGTTGATTCTTTGATTATACAGAGACCTAGAGCAAATGCATTGTAAGCCTTTACCACTCCCAGCTCCTTTCCTAAAATCGGAAGTCACTGATGTTCAGTTGTTGATGGATATCTATTCATAACCGAGATGGAGATGACCAGACAGAGACACTATGCTGAGAAAATGTGGCTCCCTCTGAACCATACTTTAATGGAAACATTATGATTGAAAATTATTTAAGTGGTGACTTTTAAAATCAATTGCTCGAGGGGGCAGCTGGGTGGCTCAGTGGATTGAGGTCCTGGGTTCCAATGTGACCTCGGACACTTCCCGGCTGTGTGACCCTGGGCAAGTCACTTAACCTCTATTGCCTAGCCAATTGGCTCCAAGACGGAAGGTAGGGGTTTAAAAAAATAAACAATTGCTCCAGATAATATGCGTACTTTCCAATACGGGTTCTTGTCTGAGATTATTAGTAAGCTTGCTTTGAGGTGAAATGCCATCTCTTACTGTGTTGTATCATATCATACCATGCTTATCTAATGGAAATGACTACCTCCGTTCACGCAACTGAAATTGTAGATACTGGAATTTGCTTAAAGTTCGAGTGCCCCAACGCGATGCAGTTAGTCCACATTAAAGTCGGGGGGCATTTTGAACCTGCGCCAAAGTTTAGCGCAAAGGATCCGAGAAAACAGCAAAGTCCTCTCAGCAACAACTGCAGGGCAGCGCATCTTACTTCGAAAGGAAGCGTGCTTCCGCCCACGGTTGTCTTTCCTTTTGTTAGTTCATAATTCTAAAAACACTGGAGTCGGATGGATGCAGATCAAAGCCTGCTATCTTTCCCCTCGGCGTATTTATGGCTCTATTTTGGATGTTATATGCGTGTGCTCTTGCAACAAGGATCAAATGGAAGTGGGTTTTGCACGATAATACAAGTATGGCCCCCCAAAATAACTCTGAAAACAAGACGCCTGGCTTGTAAATATTATGGGAAATCACGTGGGAAATCATTTTCCGATTGTAATCTAAAAGTAGGAGACTAGGCACTTTATGCATTATTTCTGCTTCAGGGCAGGCAGCAGGATTCCTAAAAGGCAACGGACCCCACACCCTTTCGAAGGGACCAGTACTTACTTTTCCTGTGGCTTGCCAGGTGAAGTTCAGGGAATGGATATTAACAGGAATAGCCGGCATTCGCTGTTGAGCTTTTCGGAAATCGTGAGTGAATGGGGCCATCTTCCCCTCCGAAACAATCAAGATATCCTCTTCGAAACCTGTTTTAGAAAACAAATCAGAGTGTGCGGTCGGATGCCTGCAGAAACACCTGCCTTTCCTGTCCATTTCTTATGGGACAGCCAAGCTACAAGGATGGCCATGCAGCTCCCTGGAGCAGCCTTGAAGCTTAGTTTAGGGCTGATGCTTGCTAAGGGGAAAAGTGTGTAAGAAAGTGCCTGATGGAAACAAAGGTTTTAGGGGCAAGCAGCCTTAAGGGTACCTAGCAAGTCCCGGCCAGCTGCCACGGGATCAAGAAGCGCATTCGCCGAAGTTCCTTGGGGATGAAAAAACGGAATCGAAGTGGGTTTCAAGGAGAAAAATCGCCCGAGTTTTAAAGCCTTTTGTTTAAAATCAGCGTCGTTCGAAAGGCATGTCTGTCAATTGGCCAAGACCCTCCCTGCTTAAGGAAAGAGGGCAAGGTAGAGGGAGGGAGGGCTTACCTATGAGGACCCTGGCTTGGTGAGCACCAATCCACATGTACAAGCTGTCTTCCTGCTGTGGCCCAGCTTCAGTTTGGAGCACGAAAAGCCATGGAAGGATGCTACAGAGCAGTACTAGAAGGGAAGGGAGGAAGCTTTCCCTGGCCATTGCTGGTCAGCAGAACGGATTGAGGGTACTTCACTGCAACTCTGGCCCCGCGGAAACTCTCCTCCTGCCCCACCCGCTCGAGCCTGTTGATTTCTCGGCTCTAGCACTCCCTCTACCCTGGCTGCTCCTTCTTACACCGCCGAGTCTCTCTTTTGGCCTCTCCTGGCTGCAGAAAGAGCAAGGATATGAGCTAGCGAGAGAGGGAGGGGGTGAGGGAAGAGGAGGGGGCCAGAGGAAAAAAAGGGGGAATGAAAGGAGGAGGAACTGGAAAAAGGAGAGTGAAAAAAGCCAACAACCTCTAAACCCCAAATCCCAAAGAAGCAAGACAGTGTGGGAGGGGAAAGAAGACAGGGAGGGAAGGGAGAAAGAAAGACCTAGGCAAGCAGAAACAGAGAGGGACAGTCAACCAAACAAAGAGAGAAATAGGCAGAACAGGGACAGAAAAAAGAGAGAGAGACAAAAATAAGGGGAGACAGAGGCAGAGACAGAAACAGACCAAAACGAGGAGACAGAGCCCAAGTCAGGGAGACACAGAGACAAAGAGAGATAGAGATAGCAACAGAAAAGAGATACCAACCCCGCCCCCAAACCAGAGAGTCAGAAACAGACAAAAACTAGGAGAGAAAACGAGAGGGACAGAGACGGACAGAGAGAGATAGAGACAGGGACAGAGAGACAGAGAGTTCTCACTCTGACTCTTGGGAAAGTTATGCTGGCAACAATGTCCCTAGGAATAAGATGCTGCCTTTTCAGCACCTTCTGTATCAGGGGCACGTGAGAGCCCCAAAGTTTGGCACAGACCCTGTGCAGCAGAGTACCAAGTGCCAAGTTCACTCCGTCAAGTCTAGATCATCGGAAAGGGCCACGAAAGAAAGAACAGCCTTCCATTCCCCAAGGAGTCAGAATTGTGTTGGCAGAGGTTGTAGGCATGAAAGAAACAAGTGTTCTTGAAGGTCCCAGTCCATCCAGGAAGATGGCCTCACCCTCTTACTCCAGCGTGCTTCGACACTGGGCCAGCTCCACTCTTCTCCTTTCAGTGCAGGGTTGGGAGAGAAGGGGGTGGAGAGTAATTTGTGGGGTGCAAAAATTTAGGAGAAATAAAAGCCATTCATGCTGTTAAAGCCATATTCATTATCTCTGCGACTTCTTTTAGTTTTTGTTGAGGTCTTTTACTCTGCTCCAGGGAATTTCTCAATTCTAGCTACAAGGGAGACTGGAGTGCAGTTTCCCCCTCTGGAAAGTGAAGGGTTTGGACACCATTGCCTCTAAGGCCCCTCCAAATAGAACTCTAGAAATCCTGTTGAAAAGCTGGGGCTCAGCTTAGCAGGACAAACAGCTGTCTAGGGATGGAGTCAGAGTTTTGCTCCTGCTCCACAGTCAGTCAGGGGAGCCTAGTTCTGGGGCTGGAAGGGACCTCAAAGATAGTGAAGTCCCTGCAGGGGTTCTTAACCTTTCTGTGTGTCATGGACCTCACTGGAAGTCTGGAAAGCCTCTACTCAGAACAAAGTTTCTAAATGCACAAAATAAAATATATAGGTGTATAAAGGAAACCAATTATATTAAAATGCAATCCTCAAAGATTTTTAAAACAAGTTTGCAAGGGATCAGGGTCTCTGATCTAGACCAATCTCTTTACTTTACAGTTGAGGAAAGCTGTGACTTTCCCCAGTGACATCCCCTCTTAAATAAGGCAGAGTCTGAATTTAAGTCCTCTGACTCCATAACAAATTAGTAAGTCAGTTAAGCATTTATTAAGTGTCTACTACATGCCTGAGAACCTAGGTGGCTCAGTGGATAGAGTTCTACGCCTGGAGTCAGGAAGAATTCTCTTCTTGAGTTCAAATCTGACCTCAGACACTTATTGCCTGTGTGACCTTGGGCAAGTCACTTAACCTTGTTGGTCTCAGTTTCTCCATCTGTAAAATGAGCTGGAGAAGGAAATGGCAAACTAGCTATGTGACCCTGGACAAGTCACTTAACCTTGTTGGCCTCAGTTTCTTCTTCTGTAAAATGAGCTGGAGAAGGAAATGGCAAACTAGCTATGTGACCCTGGACAAGTCACTTAACCTTGTTGGCCTCAGTTTCTCCATCTGTAAAATGAGCTGGAGAAGGAAATGGCAAACTAACTATGTGATCCTGGACAAGTCACTTAACCTTGTTGGCCTCAGTTTCTCCATCTGAAAAATGAGCTGGAGAAGGAAATGGCAAACTAGCTATGTGACCCTGGACAAATCACTTAACCTTGTTGGTCTCAGTTTCTCCATCTGTAAAATGAGCTGGAGAAGGAAATGGCAAACTAGCTATGTGACCCTGGACAAGTCACTTAACCTTGTTGGTCTCAGTTTCTCCATCTGTAAAATGAGCTGGAGAAGGAAATGGCAAACTAGCTATGTGACCCTGGACAAGTCACTTAACCTTGTTAGTCTCAGTTTCTCCATCTAAAAATTGAGCTGCAGAAGGAAATGGCAAACTAGCTATATGACCCTGGACAAATCACTTAACCTTGTTGGTCTCAGTTTCTTCATCTGTAAAATGAGCTGGAGAAGGAAACAACAAACCAATACTTTTGCTTCCCCACAAAAAACAAACAAACAAAAAACAAAAAAAACAAATAGGATTATGAAGAGTTAAACAGGACTGAAAAACAACTAAACAACACTACATGCCTAGCTCTGTGCTAAACAGGGTAGTTCCATGGTTGTTGATCATTCTTGCTTTAAATATTTCACAGGAGAGCTGAACTGCCTAAAAAATTTTCTCTGAACTCACAACTACCTCTCTGAGCCCTACCAAGTAGTGCTAAGTGCCCAGCAATCAAGGGAATCCTTCAGTTTGCTTGAGTTTTAATATGCTTGGAGAGAGATCATGCATACTGAACAACATTGAAACCTTAAGGCATGGGACAAAATTGCCTCCATACCACAGGTGTTTTCAGGACTGTGTTGGGGTGCCTAGGGCCCCTCTTGATTCCCTGGACCTCCCCCCCCCCAAAAAAAGCAAAAGGAGGCTAAAGGTTTTTTTTTTCTTGTAAATGTCAGAAAGTTATAGTACTGACAAAAACCTTGTTTACTTCTCTTTGTTCTTTAGCACCCTAACTCCCCCTGGACAAATGCCACAGATTGAATGTCTGGGTGAGGGGTTGTGTTTCACTTAGTTCTTTGTGGGAGAATGGATCCCTAAAGAAGAAAAAACAAACAAATCCTGCCAACACAGAAGCAGGAAGCATACATTAAATAAAATAAAGGACTCTGGACCCCTTGGATCACAGAAGTCATTAAACACCCTCAAAACGTGAGGTTTTCCAATTAAGAAAAACCAGTGGTCCAAGAGGAAAGTTGACTTAAGGCAGGTTCTCGGAGCATTTCCCTTTTGACTGCGCATGCCCAGATGCTGAAGAAAAGACTGCATCCTATATTAAAAGCAGCCAGGAGCAAATGTAAGTTTTGTGAAAAATGAGTAAAATGTGCGCATCTCCAATATTTCCCGACAATTCTTCCTGTAAAACTACAAAAGAGTTTTAATCTGTTTTCAAATGGTTTCCTTTACAAGGGGGTGTGCTGGTTTTTTGACTTCAAAGAATGTCTTTTTATTTACCTGATGGACTCAAAATATGTTGGGCTGATTTTAAAGGATTTTTAACAACCTAGTTAACGGTTCGGTTAGATGTCTTAATATCACAGAATAACAGATTTCCTATTGAACCTCGCAGGTGCAATTTTAACTGAGAATTTTTTCAGTTAACTGAGATGTTGCCTAAGGCTCTATGGCTCTCAATGCAAGGACGCCGTCTACAGGTTGTCCTGGTCAACTGCAAGTTGATAAATCGGCAAAAAAATAACCTTGCAAAAAAAAAAGTGGTTTTCTTTTGTATGAAACGAGGGGCTCAATTCCCTACCCATTAAGCCCCACCTGGGCATATTGTTTTCTAGCAATAGCATTTAACGATCCTGATTGTCAACCATAACATAATTCAGTGGAAAGAGTGTTTGATTTGAAGTCAAGGGTCCTGAGTTCAAATCCCAATCCTGTCTTCTATTGCTTTCTGATTGAATAAGTCACAGCTTCTACTAAGTGGTCTAAATTCTGCTCTTTGTGGCCAAGTAGAAACAAGACCTCTCCCTGTTCCAAAGGACAGCCTGTAAAAGCTTTGATCCTATCAAGGACACATGTAATACCCAGTGGAATTGCGAGTCAGCTACGGGAAGGGTGGGGGGAGGGAAGGGAGGGAAAGAATATGATTCTTGTAACCAAGGAATAATGTTATAAAATGACAAAAAAAAGTAAATAAATAAAAATTAAGTTAAATTAAAAACATTAAAAAAAAGCTTTGATCCTAGAGTTGAGAGCTAGAAAGAACCTCAGGGATCATCCAGTGCAAACCCTTCATTTTACAGATGAGAAAACTATGGCTCATGCTGGGGCAAGTAGCAGGGTCAGGATTCAAACCCACATACTCTGATGCCCAATGCAGTGCCATTTCTATCACATCTGATTGCCTTCCATAAAGCTAGACATTACGGGGACCCCTAGGCTAAATCTCCCCAGTTTGCTCAATTGAGCCTTCCACGATGATGCTCAGGCACTTCATGATGCTCAGTGTGCATCCCTGAATTGGCTCCAGATCGTCAGTGGCTTTCCTCCTGGCTGTTCATCCTTCGTTTCTGAAGGCATCATCTTGACTCTAGTGTTAATTGGATGGAAGGGAGGCAGAATTGCACAAAGTCATCAGCCTCACTTTCTCCTCCAGTCATTGAAGTCCAAGGACAAAAGTCAGGTGGTTGGCAATGGTTTGGGGTGCAGTGGATGCTGACCTTGGCCTCTGATGTCTGACCATGTCTTTCTTAAGAACTGAACATAATTCTCCTTAGGTAGGTGGCATAACGGTGCACAGAATATGAAGCCTAGAGTCAGGAAGACTTGAGTTCAAATCCAGCTTAACATTTAACTAGTTGTCTGACTCTAGGCAAGTGAGTTACCATTAATTTACTCATTTATAAAATGGGGGCAATAAAAGCACCTACCTTACAATAGTTTTGTGAGGATCCAAGGAGAGAATATCTGTGAAGTACTTAGCACAGTACCTGGCACATAGTAGATGCTATATAAATTCCTATTTCCTTCTCTTTCTTGAAGCATAGAGCCTGGGGGGTGGGGAGGGAGCTAAGTGGCTCAGTGGATAGAGCGCCTTGCCTGGAGACAAGAGGACCTGGGTTCAAATATGACCTCAGACATTTGCTGGTTGTGTGACCCTAAGCAAGTCATTGAACCCCCAATTGTCAATTCTTACCACTCTTCTGCCTTGGAACCAATATTCAATATCAGTTCTAAGACAGAAGATAAGAGCTTTAAAAAAAGACCTGAGTTCAAATTATAATAACCTCTGACTGCCAACTGTATGGATTCTAAGACAGAAGGTAAGGGTTAGAAAAAAGAAGTAACAGCGTAGAGTAGGGCAACACTATTATCTCCTTAGTCCTCGAGACTGGCTCTCTTAATGTGACCTAAGATCACATTGTTTGGTTGTGTTTTTTGAGGATCCTAGAGTTGATTCACGTTGACTTTGCAGTCCACTAAGACCCTGTAATCTTTTTTTTATGCCTCCCCTTCTTGTGTCTACGATTTATTTTGAGAACCTAAGTGTAACACTTCCCATTTAGCCCTATTCAAGTCTGTCTTATGAAGATAACCAATATTCTAACCTATCAAGATCTTTTTGGACTGTGACTCCGGCATCCAAAATATTATCCACCATCCTAGCCAAGGATATGCCATCTACAAGACGTGAGCGGCATGCCCTCGAAATCTTTCTCCAAGCCAGGGATGGAAATGGTTGACCACAGAAGATCCTTGCAGTTTTCCACTTGAGACTTCCTTCCAGCGTTGGCATCAGATAAGCGGACACCACTTAGGGAAATGTTTCCACGTCTACCAATTAATAACTCAGTGGACAGAGCACCAAACCTGGAGTCAGGAAGACCTGGGTTTAAATCTGGCATCGGACACTTATTGGCTGTGTGACCCTAGGCAAGTCACCTAACTCTGTTTGGCTTAAGCCACTGGAGAAGGAAATAGCCAACCACTCTAGTATCCTGGCCAAGGAAACCTCACAGAAGAGCTCGTGCTATGGTTCACGGGATCATGAAGTCAAACACAACTGAATGACTGGACAACTGTGAATTAATAACAATAATAGCTAAGATTTATATAATGCTTTACGTTTTGCAAAGGTCTTTGTACACATATATCATCTCACTTGATAGAATATACACACATGAACATATGCACACACATGTTTAAGTTGTGTCTACATGTTAAATGTAGAGTGTACACATATGATGTTATATATGTATAAAATCTCACCAACTCTTCCTTTGAGTGCTTGAATCCTCTGCTTTCCAGACCTACTCTGATTTCTCCTCTTTCTTCAAGGTTCACTGCAGCTACCAGCATTTCTAAGTAGCCTTCCTTGATTTCTCAAGGTGTTAATATTCTCTCCCTCCTCAAATTGCCTTGTAGGGAAGGGAAAGTGCCTACTATGTGTCAGGCAGTATGTTAAGAGTTTTTCTAAATACTACCTCATTTATCAGATCTCTACACTATCCCTAGGAAGGAGGTGCCATTTTACAGATGAGGAGGCTGGGGTAGACAGTGACTTGCTCAGGGTCACACAGCTGGTAAGTGTCTAAGGTTTGATTTGAACTCAGGTCTCCTAACTCCATGCCTGGTGCTTTGCCCTCTGGATCACCACCTATCTTGTATTAACTTGTCATGTACATGTTCTACCCCCAATCCCAGAAGAACATAAGCTCTTTGACAGCAAAAATGGCTTTTGGTTTTGTCTTTGACTTTCCAGTGTCTAGAACAGTGCTGTGTGCATAGTGAATACTCAATAAATGTTCTTAAATTGTTGAATGGAAGACAAGGCTTTATTCTTGAGAGACAAAAGCTTGCTCCTTTCATATGACTGCAGAGCCCTCATTTGCCCCCAACGGTGGACAGCCACTTGTAAGGACTTAACATGGCGCCCGATAATTGGAGAACGTCTTTAAAAGGTGTAACATAGAAATGAAATGTCATATTATTGTAAGAATAGAAACTAAGCTCCTCCAATGATATGTCTTGTGCCTTTTATCACCTACTGGGCACACCATATCCCTTGAGGGAAGATGGCAAGGGGCTCTTAATCTGCCACAAAACAATGACTGCCATCATTGCCAACACAAGGCAACTTTTACGTCCTGCTGCCAGTCTGATGTCCTAACTGGGATATAGAGAACCCTTTCTTTGCCCGCAGATCTTCCACCTCCTATTATAACCTGTCCCTTGAGAGAAGAAGAAGAGAAAGTTGGCTCACCTTCTACTACCTGCTATTCTCTCTCCTGCCTAATTCCTACCCTTCAAAGAAGAAGCGTAGTAATGCAGGACCTCGTCTGATCGCCTGGCTATGTGCCTGACATCTTTATGCTCCCCTTGCCTCCAACCCAATCTCCAGCCTCCTTTGGGAAGTAGAGTGATGCTTTCCACTCAATGATGCACATTCTCACATCTGGTAAAATACCATCCAGTTCTTGCCCTGTGCCCTCTGGAATGCTTGTTCCACCGATAACACAATTCCCTTTATCCTAAAGCTTTCCCCCTCCCATTCTTTCTATCTAGTAGTCATTACTGAAACCTGGATCTTTCCCAATGATTCAGCTCCCCTGCCCACCCTTTCTAATATTGGCTACACCTTCACTCACTCCCCTCTGCTCATTGGTTGAATTAGCAGAGTTGAAAGACTTCTTGCTCCTCGTTGCTGCTTCCAGGTTCTTCTTCCTCCATCACATAGTAAACTCTTTCTTTGGAGGTTCATGCTGTTTACATCTCCCACTCAACAAAAGTTCTGGTGGCTGTTGTCTGCAGACCTTTATGTCACACCCCTTCCTTCCTCAGTAAGTCGGCTATATGACTCATATTTTTTTTCCTTCCCAAATCTTCATACATGTTGATTCTCACTCAAATGCCCCAACCACTCGGTTCTTCAGTTTACTCCTTCCCCATTATGTATTTTTTCACTTTGTGAAGAAGGGATTAACTCTCCCCTCCTCAATTTTTAGATTTAATCACTAGAAGCTTATACACCCCATTTATCCTTAAGTATGGGGAGGTCTGGGATCCATGTATGCTATAATGTGTGACAAATCAAAAACGACCGACTTGGGCAGTCGTAACCAAAGCTCAAGCTGTAATTGGTCCGTGTAAAGTGGAAGGAAGGTACAGGAAATGGTGAAAGGAATAGTCTTGACATGGGAAAAATGTGAGGAGGGCTTTTGGCCTTCAAAGGAGCTCCTCCTTGGGACCTTGGACTGCTCTTGGATCTTCCTCTTTGACTACCACATGGGTGAGTGAAAAGGCTGATTCCTTTTCCTGGCTTTTCTGGAGGTACTAGCCTCTGGAGAGGCCCCTCATCTTGAAGGGGCCTCATGGATAGAGCCTTTGTTTAATTTACCTCTGGGCTCCCCCTTTGCTGGGGCCTCTGAAGCCCTGCCTGGTTTGGACCAGGCCTGAGTAATTATTTACTCTTTCTCTCTTTCTCTCTGTCTCTGTCTCTGTCTCTGTCTCTGTCTCTCTCATTTCCTGACTTTCACTCTTTCTCCTCTGTAAATAAACCATCCATAAAAAGTCATACTGACTTGAATAATATATTTTGGCGACCACATTTAGTACAACTTATCATTTTTAATCCTTGCAATTTCACCTCAGTCACACACAAAGAGGCAATACACTACAACTTGCTGTTACCTACAAATATACCACCTCTACATTCAAGAATTCTGACATTCCTTATCCAAATATAATCTGTTGGCTTTTCACTTCTTTCTCTGCTTTCTCTTACAAAACCCTAATCCTAGGTGGCTCAGTGGATAGAATACCAGACCCAGAGACAGAAGGTTCAAATCTGGTCTCAGATACTTCCTAGCTGGGTGACCTCAGGCAAGTCACTTAACCCCTATTGCCCAGCCTTCATTGCTCTTCTGCCTTAGAACCAATACACAGTATTGATACTAAGAGGGAGAGTATGGATTAAAAAACCCCCCAACCAACCCTATTCTTTCTCTGCACCATGATCTCTAATCTCTTTTCTCCTGAAATTTCTCCCAGACCATTTCTCTTGTACTAGTTACTCTTTCCTTTCCCCCTCATCTTGACCCCTTGGTGAACCAATTCAACTCCACACCATTCTTCTCCCTTGATTTCCCAACTTTCCTATCATTTCAACAATTATGTCTTGCCAAAACCCAGCCTCATTTGTCACCTTCCTCCTATATACATTCTACTGAACAAAGGCTCAGAAAGTCACACAACTTTCTGAGTCAGTCCGCTACAAATCTCAAACTGTCCAGTAGACTGTTTTAAATGAAATATATCCAAAATGGAAGTCATTGTCTTTCCTCCTAAACCTGCCCCCCCCTTCTACCTTCCCTATTACTGTAAAGGACAACAACATCCCGTGAGTATCTCAGGTTCAACTATCTCCGCCGTTCCCCTCTAACCCCACAGTTCAGTCTGTCTCTAAGGGTTGTTGATTTCACTTTTTCAATATCTCTCAACTATGCCCCCTTCTCTCCTCTGACACTACCACCAGTCTGGTGCAGATCCTTATCAATAGCTTCCTGGTGGGTCTGCCTGGCTCATCTCTTTTTAGAAAATCTATTTAAACCCTAACCTTTCATCTTATATTGGTCCCAAAACAGAATAGTGGTAAGGGTTAGGCAAGTGACTTGCCTAGAGTCACTGCTAGGAAGTGTCTGGGGTCATATTTGAATCCAGGACTTCCCATCTCAGAGCCTGAATCTCAATCCACTGAGACACCTACCTGCCCCATGCCTCTACCCACTAAAATCCATCCTGTTTTCCACAGGTCTTATCATGTTACTTCCTACTCAGTAAACCCCAATGGCATCCTATCACCTCTTGTTTGGCATTCAGAGCCCTTCATAACATAGCCCCTTCCTACCTTTCCATATTCTTACATTTTACTCGCAGCCATATACTCTTTGCTCCAGTGACACTCGTCTTCTGGTTGTTCCAGGATCAAGACACTGCATCTCCTGACTCTGGCTATCCTCCATGCCTGGAATCCCCTCCTTTCCCAATTTTGCTTCCTGGCTTCCTGAAATCCCATCTTTTACAGGAAGTCTTTCTCAATTCCTTTTAATTTTAGTGCCTTCTTTTTCTTAATTATTTCCTCTATTTATATCCATATACATACAGGATCAATTAGGATGTATCTGAGGTCACATTTGAACCCTGGAACTTCTGTCTCTAGGCCTGGCTCTCAATCCACTAAGCTCCTAACTATCTTAGAATTTTCTAGGTAAATCATCATGCCAGCAGCAAGAGGGAATGTTTTTATTTCTTCTTTGCCTCTCTCTAGAGAAAAGGAAAGTGAATAAGCATTTGCAGAACACCATAGGCAGGTAGTATGCTAAGCACTTATTTACAAGTATCATCTCATTTGATCCTTACAACAACCCATAAGGTTGGTACTGTTATTGAAGAAACTGAAGCAAATTGAAGGTAAATGACTTGGTCAAGATCACACAGTTAGTGTATATCTGAGAATGAATTTGAACTCAAGTCCTCACTCTAGGTCCAACACTCTGTCTTTCTGTGCCTCCAATTGTCTGACCTGTAATTTCTTTTTCTTGTCTTATTGATATTGCTAATATTTCTTGAATTATAGCAAATAATAATAAAGAGAGGGCATCTTTGCTTTACTCTTGTATTTATGGGGGGAAATTCTAATAAATGCCTATTGAATGTTATATTGGCTTTTGGCTTTAGAGAATTTTTTTAATAATATAAAAAAATCCAGGGCAGCTAGGTGGCTCAGTAGATAGAGAGCCAGGCCTGGAAACAGGAGATTCTGGGTTCAAATGAAGCCTCAAACTCTTCCAAGCTGTCTGACCCTGGGTAAGTCACTTAACCCCCATTGCCTATCCCTTACCTCTCTTCTGTCTTAGAATTGATACTTAGAGCCAATTCTAAGAATGAAAGTAAGGTGTTTTTTTTTAAGTGTAATGGGGTAGATTTATATTTATTCAGTCCCCAGATATTGTTAGTTTAGAGGAATTACTTTTTAGGTTTAAGTTGAGATTCCATGTACTATCCTTTAATGAGAAAGGAGTGTCCTGATCTTTATTTCCAAGGCTTAACTCTCTGCCTATGAAATGCCACATCCATAATAAATATATGTAGCAAATGAACCCATTTGTCCAAGTCAATAGCAAACAGAAATAATACAGTACACGTATGAGACTATCTACCAGACAATACATAGAGTGAATCAGCTCTCCCGTTGGGACTGAGGGGGAAGGTCCCAAACTCATCTATAGGAAAGCTCCCCAATGTACATAGCATTACAAGTTGGAAATAGGAGGCTGATCAAGGTGGGAGCTCCTCTACATATCAGCTTCTTCTCAGAGTCTTTCTCACCCTTCAGCAACCTGAAGACAGCCTGGAACCATGTTCTTCTCTCTCAAAGCTAGAAGTCAGAAGAACACAATCTCTTCTCTCTTAGAGCTCTTCTCAGCTCTGCCCCTCACTGAGACGTGATCAATCCACACTAGTAAGGGCAGCTCCTTGCAAATTGGCTTGGAGTTACAGTTGATATTAGTAATAGCAAAGAACCCGAGATTGCCCATTGGGTACAAAATCTGGGCTATGGAAGGTCACACGAATATCATAGCGTATTACTGAACAAAACGTGTCACATGAAAAGCCATAAGAGAAAGTAAATAGAAAGAATTCAAGGAAGTAAAGGAAAAATATGATATGAAGAAAGACAAATAACAACAAATATCCAAATACATAAAAATGGAATTCAGAAAAGAATGTGGAAACAAATAAGATATTTTGAGGAAATGAATATATTCTGTAACAAACTATAGAGATTACAGTTATTGCACAATATTTTTGTTTTGTTTATTTATTTAAACATTTGTTTTATTGTTCAGAATATTGTTCAGAATAAATTAAAATATGAAAAATCAAGATTTAAAAAATAACAAAAATGAAAATAGAATTGCTTATAAACCAGTGGAGTAACTAGACTTCAATTTCAAAAACACTAACTGTATACCAGGTGCAAATATTACACTAGGGAGAGACTATCCTACTTAGGCAAAGGCTCAATGACCCCTTGTTAGGGATGTCATAAAGGAGAACCCTGCATGGGATAAAGGATTAGACTAACTGATCTCTAAACTTCTTTCCTAATGGGAATCCCTGTTATGCCTTTAGTCTTGTGAAGTTGGATAGAGATTGCCTCTCTGAGTCCCAGTTTTTCTGTCTAAGTCTACATTAATAGAGTTATAGTCTCTAGACTAAAAGAAGTCACAGTCAGTCCTTCTCCCTTCCTTGTTCAAATCACATCTGGGACCTCCTACTTATTCTGAGCTCCAGATTTTGAGGAGAACATTGAAACATTAGAGTGTATCCAAAAGAGGGCAACAGGGACGATAAGGAGATCAGAGGCTATATCATATGAACTGAAGATGATTCCCCTAGAGAAAAGAAGTCTTGGAGAGGAGGAGGAAAAACACCAAATAGCTATCAATTATTATATTGTTGTGTCAGTAAGGGATTAAATGATTAGATTTGGCCCCAGAAAAAGTGCCATAGAGCAATGGGTAGAATTTGCAGAGGCCAAATAGCTTGAAAATTTTAGGTCCCTAAGAGTGGCTGTATTGGGAGGTAGTAAGTCTTCCATTAAAGCCAAAGCTGATTGGTCATTTACCAAGTATATCACAGGAAGGACTCTTGTTCAGGTATAGTCTTAATTAGATGATGTCTAAGGACCTTTCCAATATTTAAATTTTGTGATTCCATGAGCAGTGAAATGAATAACCATGAGTCGTCCAGGCCAGCTTTGTTCTCATCTTGTTTTAAAATTGTTTTTTTTTTCTTGCATCTATGATTCTCTGATCTCTCTTTAACTATTGTTTGCTATGCTCTCCTGTTTACCTGAAAAATTTTAAAACCTCTTCCTTGTGTCTTAAAATCAATACCAAGTACCAAGACAGAAGAATGGTAAGGGTTAGGCAACGAGGGCTAAATGACTTGCCCAGTGTCACACAGCTGGGAAATGTCTGAGATCAGATTTGAACTCAGGTCCTCTCAACTCCAGTCCTGGATCTCTATCCATTGAGCAACCTGCCCCCCATTTACCTGAAATCTTGCAGGCAAACTTCCATGAGTTGCACCAAAGATAAAGCAGAATTTCCAAAAGACCCTTCCCCTGTTTTCTGCCCCCCCCCATAGTGATTTTAAACATTTTTAGATCAGTGAAGCCATTAGGTGCCTTCTTTAACTCAGCACTCTGTTTCAGATTTTGCTCTCACCATCTCTTTTTTGGATTGTTGCAATGGTCTCATAATTTGTTGTCCTGCCCTAAAGGCTCTCTCCTTCCCATGTCATTCAGCACACAGCTGAAAATGTGATATTCCTAAAGCACAGGTGAGTCCTTTTCGCTAACCTTATCAATCAAATCCTATAGCTCTGGATCTAGTATAAATGCCTCTATTTTTATAGCATTTAAAGCCCCAGCTCCAACTTACCTGCCCAGGATTATTATGTAATGATTTTTTTTTCACACACTGCATGACATAATCAAATTGATCTCATTGCTATTTCTCATACTCCATCACCATTGCCTTCGTAGAACTGTTTCCCATGTCTGGAATGCACTCCCTCCTTTCTGCTGCCATTTCATTTTAACCTCATGAGGCCTTTCCTGATCATCCCTTCCCTCCGATACCCAGCTGTGATGGAGTCCCCCACCAAAACAGAATTACCTTGAATTTATCTTTTATACACATATTTATCTTACATGCACTTCTTTTCCCATGACATATATGTCAGTCCCTGAGATCCTATTTCTCTTTCCAAGAACAACAATGAGGAGGACTTAACACTTATCTCCCAATATAGCCACTCTTGGGGAGTTAGAATTTTCAAGACATTTGGCTTCTGCAAATTTGTTCCATGGCAAATTCTGGGGCCAAGTCTATTCATTTAATCGCTCACTGACACAACACATACTTCACAGCTATTCTGTTTTTCCTCCTCTCCTTTTCTCTAGGGAAATCATCTTAGTTCTTTCACCCAAATTTCCTATGGTCTCTGGTCTCCTTGTCATTCTGGTTGTTCTCTTGGATGTTGTTTCACCCCAGGAAAATGTTAGAAAAAAATGTTTAATTCTTTTTAAAATTTTTCTTTGCCAACTACATGTAATACAAATTTCCACATAAGTTTTCCTAAGTTATATGATTGAACTTGTTTCCCTCCCTCTCTTCCCTTCCCTTTCCCAAGGCTGGCAGATGAGTCAAACTGGATTAAACAAGTTTTATTAGAATGTAAGCTTCTTAATTAGGGGGTGTCCCTTGATTGGGGAATGGCTGAACAATTTGTGGTATATGATGGTGATGGAATACTATTGTGCTGAAAGGAATGATGGATGACCTGCTTGATTTCTGTATCAACTGAAGGACCTTGAAATGAGCAGAACCAGAACATTGTACACAGAAAGTAGAACCTAGTGGCACAATCCAATGTGATGGACTTTGCTAACCCTAACAATACAATGATCAAGAACAATTCTGAGGGACTTATGAAAAAGAATGCTATCCACATAGAGAAAAAGAACTGTGGGAGGAGAAATCCAGAAGAAAAACAGACAATCTATCACTTGCTTATGCAGATATATGATTTGGGGTGGTTTTAAAAGATTACTTTATTACAAAAATCAATAATATGGAAATAGGATTTGAATGATAATACATGTATAATGCAGGGGAATTGTTTCTCAGCTCTGGGGGGGGGGAGGGAAATGAATCATGTAACCATGGAAAAATACTTAAAAAAATAAAAATTAAACTAAAAAAATCTAAAAAAAGTAAAAAAAAGTAAATTTCTTGAAGATAGGACCATTTCACTTTTGTCTGTATTTCTAATGCCTGATACACAGTTGGTGTTTAATTAATACTTCTTGATTAACTGACATCTGATTTTACCTTCTAACACAGTTGAAATCATGTTCTGTCAACCTTTTCCCTACTTCTCTATGTTAGTAGAGTAGGGAATTTAAGATTAAAATTTCATAAATATCCTAGATATGGTATTCTTCTTCTTTTTTTGGAATTAATTTATTTAGTCAATTTAGAACATTATTCCTTGGTTACAAGAATCACATTATTTCCTTCCCTCCCCTCCCCCTACCCTTCCTGCAGCCGACGGCGCAATTTCATTGGGTATTACTTGTGTCCTTGATCAGAACCTATTTCCATGTTGTTGGTATTTGCACTAGGATGTTCATTCAGAGTCTACACCCCCAGTCATATCCCCTCGACCCATGTATTCAAGTAGTTGTTTTTCTTCTGTGTTTCTACTCCCACAGTTTTTACTCTGAATGTGGATAGTGTTTTTTCTCATAGATTCCTCCAAGTTGTTCAGGATCACTGCTTTGCCTCTAATGGAGAAGTCCATTATATTCTATTGTACCACAGTGTATTGGTCTCTGTGTACAACGTTCTCCTGGCTCTGCTCCTTTCTCTCTGCATCAATTCCTGGAGTTATTCCAGTTCCCATGGAATTCCTCCAGTTTATTATTCCTTTGAACACAATAGTATTCCATCACCAACATATACCACAATTTGTTCAGCCATTCCCCAATCAAAAGGCATCTCCTCATTTTCCAATTTTTTTGCCACCACAAATAGCTCAGCTATGAATATTCTTGTACAAGTCTTTTTCCTTATTATCTCTTTGGGGTACAAGCCCAGCAGTCTATGGCTGGATCAAAGGGCAGAGAGTCTTTTAGTGCCCTTGGACAGAGTTCCAAATTGCCCTCCAGAATGGTTGGATTAATTCACAACTCCACCAGCAATACATTAATGCCTTTTCCACATCACCTCCAGCATTCATTACTTTTCTTTGCTGTCATGTTAGCCAATCTGCTAGGTGTGAGGTGATCCCTCAGAGTTGTTTTGATTTGCATCTCTCTGATTATAAGAGATTTAGAGCACTTTTTCATGTGCTTATTAATAGTTTTGATTTCTTTAACTGAAAATTGCCTATTCGTGTCCCTTTCCCATTTATCAATTGGAGAATGGCTTGATTATTTGTATAATTGGTTTAGCTCTTTATAAATTTGAGTAATTAGACCTTTGTCAGAGGTTTTTGTTATGAAGATTGTTTTCCAATTTGTTGCGTCCCTTCTAATTTTGGTTGAATTGGTTTTGTTTATACAAAAACTTTTTAATTTGATGTAATCTAAATGATTGATTTTACATTTTGTGATATTTTTCTAGCTCTTGCTTGGTTTTGAAGTCTTTCCTTTCCCAAAGGTCTGACATGTATACTATTCTGTGTTTACCTAATTTGCTTATAGTTTCCTTCTTTAAGTTCAAGTCATTCACCCATTCTGAGTTTTTCTTGTTGTGATATGGTGTTCTTCTACTTACTATTCTCCTCTTCTTCCATAGTCATTCTCTCATTCCATGTTCAAAGGATAATCAAAGGAGATGTTCTGATATCTCCACATTAGCTATTAATGTTTTTCATTAATTAAACAATTAGCTCTGAGTCCTCATCCTAGTTTATGAGTTACTTTACTTAACCAGAAAACTTTTTTCCTATGACATATATGCCATCAATCCATGGGATCCTATCTCTCTTGGCAATCAACCCTTCTCCATATCTAGGGTACATGTCAGACCATGTCCAGATTAGAAAACTTCACACACACACACACACACACACACATACACACACACACACACACACACACACACGGAAATGAGAAAATACTCATCTGTTGTTTACCATACTCTTCCACTTACCTGAATATTTTTAAAACCTTTACCTTATCCTTTAGAATCAATACTAAATATCGATTCCCGGCAAAAAAGCAGTAAGGGCTAGGCAATTGGGGTTAGGCTAGATATATTACATTTTATCTATCTATCAGGGTTTGGGGGTACCCTAAGGGTATTGGAGTATCTATTCTTACTTTCATTGATTCAAATATTTATGTTATTCACCAAGTCCCCTTAACTACTTAACTGTCAGATTAGCTTTTAAAAAAGAATATTTATTTCAAAGCTGTAGCAAGAACAAACATATAGAAATCTTCACACACACAGGGGCATAATCCACCCTGCTCCCTTCTTCTCTCCCCAGTCTTTGGACAGCTTAGCTCAGTTCCCATATAACACAATCTCACCACATTTTAAGTTCAATGCCCACCCTGGGCTCATGTCCAAGTCCCATGGCTTTTTACGACTTCCTGTATCTGCCCTGGAATTCTGCCTCCAAGGTCACGGGAACCCAAGTCCAGACCCAGGATCTTCACATTCACCTAGAACTGAAAAGGACAAACAAAACAGACGAAACCCCAAGCCTGTTAACTTCTCCCCACCCATCTCTGTTTATGACACCCGTCCTGTAGGCATGTAGGATCTTTGCCTCTCAGCTGTTATCAGAAAGAGAAAGAGAGATGATCTCAGTCTGTTGGTGTTAAAAATGCAGTTTATTCTGGCTGTGCAGCCAAAGGAAAGATACTATTCCCACCTATGTGGGAGGGGAACACAGAATGTCTTCTTCCAGAAGCATGTCCCTGGTGCCAATCGGGTGCCTCCCTGTTAGGTGATCTGTGCATGTGCCCATTACACAAGGAGGCAGGGACTTGATATAAGCTACTGGGTAGGGAGAAAGAGCCAGCACCAATGGCCTACTCTTCCCACCTGGACTATCATGTAGCCTGGAAATGAATGACTCTCCTCTTGTTTGTGTTTCTTTTGTGTCTATTCCGTCTTGCCTCTGATGAAGGAGTATTGAAGATGGAACCAACTGGTGGTTACCTTGTGAGTGCTGGAAGGTCAAGTGATTGAACAGAAGGTCCAGGAAATGTAAGAAAACCAAGCCTAGTATGCAAGCACAGTAAAGGGGAGTGATTAGAACCCATCTCAGGGGTGTGTTTACTCCACAGTCAAAATGTTGGGTCCTACAAGCAAGAAAGTCATTTGTCCATCAGTTATGCCTTATTCAGTAGTGAATTTGATGAGGAAATTGCTTTGTAGCAACCGTTCTGAGCCTGAACCCAGTTTCCCCTAGACTCTATATATATATTTGTGGGACTGTGTCATGGGCTGTTAGAAGGAAATGTTTGTACTTTTGTTCTTGCTATCTATACTTTCTTAGTAAATATCCTTTGTAACAATTAATTTATGTTAATTGATTACAATGAAACTATGAATGCTAACCACTGATGATTCCTATTTGGGGAAAACCCACCAGAATAGGAGCTCAAGTTGATAGCCTTAGATACTCCCAATTCTGAAGGGGATAGTCTGGTTTAATGTTGGGGTACCCAACTCTTTAGTATAAGTAGGGGTTGGGATATTCCCCTCTTCTCAGAGCATATGCCATATTGGTATCTTTTTAAATGGACATCTTTTAAAAATGGGCATCTTGATTTCATATAAAAATAGGACCTGACCTCACTTTCCACTTTCTTCTTCAGATGAGATATCTTACATTTCAATTTTTAAGCTGGTTTTAAAATCTCTCCATTATTGCTGAGTACTACAATTATTCAATAAAATGTATCATCTTTCTTAAATTCTTGATAACAGACTTAGGCTTCATGGTATCATTTCTTTCTCAACACTTATTGCTTAGGCATAACTTCCTCTGTAACAAAGGATAATTAATGTTGTGAGTGTATTTGGCATATCTGTGGCTATTGAATCCCCATTTGTAATCAATGATCATTCTACTCTTTTGACTGTATCTTGACAGCAATGTTCTTTTATCAAGTTGTTGTGATCTCATTGATATAAGGTCTTTCTTACTTGCATTCATGGTCTAGGATGACCTGCGTCTATGGCCCCATATTTGCTTCTTGATGCTTATTTTTGAAACTCAGCTATTTGAAAACTAATTTTGCAGTCCTCTTTTGAGTATACTCATTCCTTATGTGTCTACCTAAGACTTAATTGTAACAACAGATGGCTTGGCCCTTCTACTTATACCAGTGATGGCGAACCTTTCAGAGACTGAGTGCCCAAACTGCAAACTGAGTGGAGAAGGGGAGGGGAACAGCCCTGCCCAGCATTTCTCTGGCTTTCTAGTAATGAACTCTGTGCTGGGGTGATGGCATGTGTGCCCACAGAAAGGGCTCTCAGCACCTGTGCCATTGGTTCACCAACATGGACTTTTACTGTGCTGCTGTTTTTACAAATTGTTGTGATTTCTGTTCTCTTGGTCTTTCTTCTTTACAGATAGGATGATTGTTGTCTATAGTTTCAATAGATTCTCTATAAACTTTTGTCTTCAAATCTGAACCATCAATGTGACTCTGTGGCTGAATTTCTTGAACTCATACAAAAGAAAATGCTTAAGAGCTAGGGGAGGTTGAGTCTTTCAGGGCAAGTACCCCAGTACTCATACCGCATACTCTGTTATATATCAATCAGCTTTCAGAATTGAGTAGGAGCAGATGCAGATCAGTGTCATTTAGGAACCATTTTATTTCTGGTCTCTGTAAGTCATCTTATTACATTCATTTCAGCCTAACTTCACTGGCTTCCTCAGATTTTATTGCTACCCTCTTTTGTGGCCTTATTGATTATTTATGCTCCTACTCTACCATAGCATACCCAATTTCAGCTTTGCCCACAAGAATTATGTCCTGTTTCACTCAGAGGTTCTAGCCCATGCCTTACCAACAATCAAGCTATCTCATCCTGCCATGGGGCACCTGGCTAGAACTCTTTTTCATGTTGTTACTATTATTGAGTGTAAAATCCTTGAAGGTAGGGTCTGCTTCTTCTTTTCCACTTTGTATCCCCAGCACTCAGCACACTACCTGGCACATAGTAGGTGCTTCATACATACTAACTCAGTGCTGATCGCCTTTCTCTCCAGTAAACCCATCATAGACCAAAATGATAGGAATTGGGGGCTTCAAGCCCAATGAGGAAAATACGTGGGTCTGACTGATTTTTTCATTTCTCTAAAATTAAATGCTGGTAAATATACTAAGACTCCAGAAAACACACAAAGCAAATTCAGTTATGACCTGCCTTTAGGATATAAGATATCTTGTTAAAAATTGAGGTGATGGGGATTTTATTAAGAGACTTGGGTTGATCTTTATAAAGAAAGGAATTTCTTTCCAGTCTAAATACATATGTAGCAGAGAAATACTGCTGGCCATATTTTTGCTAAGGAATTTCCCCTAAATGATTTCCACGCAACCTAATTTTTTTCTGATCTTCTTAAATCATATGACTCGTTTGGGATGACAACTTGCTAACTAAATTTCTTTCTCTTTCTCACAGTATCTTTCTGATGCTCAGACCCTATGCTGTCTGTCCAACTGATGAATTTATAAATATTTTCTAAGTTATTACCTTCTGAACTGACTCCAGAAGCAGCATTTCATCTAAACTGAAGTTTTCTTTAGATCTCTAGTATGGCTTAACCTCAGAATGACTGGTGAAAATTTCATTTATTCAGTCTCTTAAATAACATCTCTCAGCCTACAAATCAAAGAATTTCAGTTGGAAGAGCATCAGAAGTCTTCTGTTCCAAACTAGATCTGAAAAGGACTATAGCCTACAGTGTTCAACAAATACGTAAAGTCATAATTATTGAATAACAAAGGGTCACCTAGTTTCTCCTTAAATATTTGCAGGGAACCCACAACCTCCATTTCAATTTTAGATGGCTCTAATTGTTCAAAAATTCCCCTTATATTGAGCCAATCTTTCTCTCTGTAGTTTTCTCTATGATTTCTAGTTCTGCTTAGAAGCCAACAAAATGATGTTTAGTTCCTTTTCCATAGGAAACTTCATATGCTTGAAGACTGATATGTCCCTTCCAGATTTTTCTTCTTCCCCTAGCCCAACTATCACTGGGTCCTTTGATAGATTCTTGTATGTCTTCAATACTTGAGCCATCCTGGATGCTCTCCTTTGGAAGTAATCCAGGTTGTTAATGTATTAATGAGATGCCTAGAATTGAACACAATATCATCTGACCAGGACAGAACACAGAGGTCCTAGGATCTCCATCCTGGACACTTCGGCCTTCTTGTTACATGATCTTTTTAAGCTACCACATCAACACTCATCATTGACTCATAGTGAGCTTGAAGGTCACTAACACTTGTCATTCCTTTCACCACATAAACTGCCATCTAGCCATGCTTCCCCCTTAGCAAGAGGTAAAAAAACCAGGTCTTTAGCCCCATAGAGCCAAAGCATACATGTTCCATGTCATGGTCCATATTATAACTATTTGTAAAGCCAACTTTTTAAACCCGAGTGTAGGGTTTTATATTTATCCTTATCAGAGTCACATTAGAGTCAATTCAGTGATTTATTTATTAGGTACCTGCTATTATAGGATTGATGGGGCTAGGTTTGAGAAGAACAGATGCAAAAATGAAATATTTCCTGCCCTCAAGAAGCCTATATTCTTAGATTGCAGCCCATTGTTCTAGTTTGTCTAACTCCTTTGTATCTTGACATTATTATTCATAGAGTGGATCCCTCCTTCAAATTTGACCATGCATGCCCTATACATGTCATCCTTCAAGTCACTGAAAAAATTGCTAAATGGCTCAGGGCCATGATCCAATCATAATTCTAGGTTGACATGGATCTGATGGACTTCTTGAGTCATCATTCAGGTACTGAGTCCACTATCATTCAGTCAATTCATGCATTCAACAAACATTTATTAAATGCCAATCACCTATAATCCAGTGCCTACTAAATACTGGGGATACCCAAAAGATGCAAAAGGATAGTCCCTGTCTTCAAGGAGTTCACATCTTTGTATCCTGTCCCCAGGTAGAGCATGACAGATATGGTTTGGATTTCTCCCTAATATCCAGGAATTTCTGTTTTAATAGGAACCATGACCTAGAGCACGTATTCTTTGACTCTACAGGACTAAAGACCTGCATTTTATTTAACCTCTTGCTGAGAGGCAGGCACATCATTATGTTGAGATGTATTATTAGCATCCTCTGATGGGTCCTCTTATGTCCTTATGACTAGGAATGATTAGTGATTAGAAAAGGCAGAGTCATCCTCTGAGGAGGCTATAAAAGAATGGAGAAGGGCATCCAGGGGTATAGTAGATAGAGTTCCAGGCTTGGAGTTGAGAGGCCTGGGTTCAAATTTGACACTTCCTAGCTGTGTGACTCTGGGCAAATCATTTAACTTGATCTAGTCCTTGTCCTTCTGTCTTAGAGTTATTACTAAGACAGAAAGAAAGGGTTTAAAAATGCCCCCCTCATTTTTCTCTTTGGGAGCATGTTGCTTCTCTGACACCACTACCTTGGACTCTTCCTTGGAAATCTCTTCTCCTTGACTTCTCCCCTTGCCCAAATCACAGGGACTAGGGATTAATCAGCAATTGCCTCATCATTTTAGCAAAGTGACTTGCTTGCCCCTCAGCAAGGGGCTAATGCTCCATCCATCCATCCATCCATCCATCCATCCATCCATCCATCTATTCATCCATCCATTCCACCAATCTATCCTTCCAGAGCCAAAGCACATATTCCCATGGGATTCCTCTTGATTGCATCATGACTATGGCATCTTCCTGATAAACCAGTCTAGTGTTATTGCCAACAAAAGGAAATGTGGTTAGCCTGGCATGACTTATTTGTTTATTACCCATTATTTGGTACATTTGTGTACAGACATCTGAAGCCATAGGTTGTATTGCTGACTTCTGTCCTGGATGTTGTTTTTTTGGAATTACTGTTCGTCATTATTGATGTCCTCATGATGTTCTCTTCAGATTTGTGGGGTCAGTTTTCTCCCTCTCCTTCCATTTCCAGGTGATAACCCTCTTGACCACAGGCTTCTCCTTGCTGCCCTGCCTTCCCTGAAATGAATTAACCCTAAACACAGGACTAATTGCATCTCCGAATCTATCCATTCACATCTCTCAAATCTGTTGGTGATAGCATAAGCACTATGTCTTGGTATCCTCTAGAGGTGTCTAAAGTGTGTACATAGTGTGTATTCTCTGGGTCTTGTCCTATATCCAGTAGTGGGATTTTTAAAAATCTTGATATTATTATTACTGCTATCTCTTATTTTTGCATCACCTTCATTACCTTTCCATAGTCTTTAGCACTCAGTGGTTACTCTCGGTGTGGCATCATGGTGTAGTGGGAGGGATATACTGGCCTTAAGAATCAAAAGTGACCAGGGTGTAAATCTTGCCTCTGACAGCTACTATTGAGGTGACAACTGACAACTGTAACTCTCTGAGGCACACTCTCTTTTTCTGTAAAAGAGGCAAGGGTGCCAGCATCATCGATAGGCTCAAATGGAGATAATATATGCAAAGTACTGGGTGAGCTTTAAAGTCTTAGATAAATACCAGCTATTGTGCGTTGCTGCTGCTGCTGCTAGTTGTTGATATTAACAGCTGCTGAATTGTTCAACCTTAATGAGCCAGCCTCTCTCTTTCAAGGGTATTAACTTCAGGAATTTGGAATCCCTTGTGAAAGCAAAGGATCATAAAATAAAATGATCTGCAGGCATTAAAACCCCTTTGTCCCAAGTACAGGCACATAGTTGTTGATGAAAAAATCCACCAATACTCTGTGAACTGCATGGTCAAAATTCTCCTTTATTAATTAGACGTAGGTACATGAGAGACAGAATCACAGGCTGGCGTCTGGTCTGGACAGCAAAAATCTCTCAACAGGTGGTGCAAAGCGACACTTTTTCACAATCTTGGGGAGGAAGGATCCAATGATGGGAGGTGAAGCGATGAGACTATAGAACTGTTCACAGACTTATTGTAGATATGCAAAAGCAAACCACTGAGGCTTAGCAAGCTCCTCCAAGGTATTCAAAGAAAGGTAAAATATTCATGCATAACTAACTAATAATCACAACTGGAGCCTTTCATTCTTATACCTAGAGGCAGTTCCTATGGTTTCCCTTCATTTCCTTAGTTTAGTAAGTCCTAATTTAAACACAGGTTTCTGTAGTAATGTCAAGTTCTCTAGAAGTACAAAGGAATGATTCCACCCAACTGAATATACTGTCACAAACGTGGGAGATCAGAAAACTTTTATGGAAATTTATTACATCATTGGAAAAAAAGAAAGTATTTTTATTAAAAAAAATAATTCCAAAGCACAGGAAAATCTAGATTACCAATTACTGTAGCTGCTACTTCATGACTAGTATTCCTACCTACTGCTGTTACTATTACTATAATTTTTTCTTGTAAAATATACATGCTAACAATATACATTGTAATACATCCAATACAATAATACTGATTAAGTATAACTACTCTTAATTTTGTACTAAATGTCTACAAAAGTTAGATGATATGTATAATGTATTAAAAAGTCCTCAGGGAGCAGCTGCGTGACTCAGTGGATTGAAAACCAGGCCTAGAGACCAAAGGTTCTGGGTTCAAATTTGGCCTCCGACACTTCCTAGCTGGGTGACCCTGGACAAGTCACTTCACCCCCATTGCCCAGCCCTTACCATTCTTCTGCCTTGTACACAGTATTGATTCTAAAACAGAAGGTAAGGGTTTAAAAAAAAAACAGTCCTCAGTCAAGAGTTTATTTACTGTATTTATTTGTGCCTGTTTGAGACTGTATATCCTCCCCAAGGATAGAGTGCCATAACTGCTGTGTAGGTTGGCCCCACTATTGATCAACATGGCACCTGCTGTTTCTGCCCTGGGCTAGTTGGTTCCTCCTTAGGCAGCCTAGTACCCATTTCCTGAGGAAGATTAATGCTGAATCATACTATTTATTTGCAACATTTCTACATAAAACCATTGATTTTCCCCAAACTTCTAACCTCTGAAAGTCCGGCAGTCCAAGTGAAGATGATTTACTCCCCAGCGCCAAGGCATCAAGGTGCGCTGGGACCTTTGGTCTCTCTTTATCTTTAAACAGGAATAGGCTCCCGGAGTCTATGCCCCTTTGTCCTTACTAAACATAGTATCTAGATTTGGGGTGAGCAGGTTTACAGGAAGGGAAAGAGAAACTGAAACATGATCGAGGCAGCGTGTATTGCTTACTCAAAGATGGCTTTTTCTAAAGCTGGGCTTCATACGCTCATGGACATTCTATTTCTTAAAATATCAGAAAAAGGCTGGTCACCACAGTTTCTCTGCAGGGATCCACCACCTGAAGAGAACAACCCCCTCACCCTCTGCCAGGGCAGGTCCAAAGCACAAACTGTCAGGTCAATCTGAAGGAAGACACCCTTTGGTATAAAAGAAGGTGCATGGATGCCATCTGGCACCTTCTTGTCTTTCTGTGCATATCGATGTGTGACTGACCAATCCTTTATTAATAATAGCTCTCATGTCCTTATACCTGGGGAAGTGACCTTGTATTATTTATTGGTTAAGATTCTAGGTGCTACAGCTTTCTGCTTCTAGGGGAATGGGCATGTTGGTGCCACATTTAATGTAGACACCTGATAGGTGTAGCTCACCCACCTCACAACTCCAGAGCTCAAGAGATCAATCAGCCTTTGATTCCCTACGGGCAGAGCTGATCCACCTAGCTCAACCCAGCATTTATTAAGTGCCTACCACGTACCAAGTGCAGTGCTGGATTATGGGCATATCAGTGTGTATCAGTGGGACTGAAACCATTCCATTTATCTCTCTGACTTGACTAGGTAGGAATCATTTTAGATCAAATCAAACTATCAGCCTTAAATACTACCCTTAATACAAAGTCAAAATCAAAACAGTCCTTGCTTTCAAGGAGCTTACATAGGTATAGACTAAAGCCAAATGTAATTATATATAAAATATCTATGTCTTTTTGCTCTAGGTTAGACCATAGTCTTCTGGGAGTTATAGTTTTTCCTGGCTGGAAAAGTGATTAAAACAGACCAAGGCTTGGGATAGAGACTTGTAAGATTGGCTGTCACTGCTCCTGCCACAGAGTACAGATGATCAAGATGGTTCAGAAGATTCCAGTAAGACAAAGGTTCAATTTGGATGATGGTCCTCTGGTCTCAGACATTTACTGATTGCGTGACCCGTGGCAAGTTAACCTCTGACTGCCTCAATTTCTTCTACTGTAAAATGTAACTCTTGGGTTGTTGTGAGGATCAAATGAGATCATATTTGGGAGGCACTTAGCACAGTACCTGGCACATAGTAAATACTATATGCATGATATTATTATTATTATAGTGTGGCCACATTGGTTAGAGGATAAAGCAAAAATGAAAGGAAAAAGAATTAAGTGCTCTGATATGGACCGATCCACCTTTAATCATTTCCCCAAAGCATTGCATATCGGAATCTTCTACAGGTTTTTACTGTTCTTTAGTGTCATGGTTGAGGTTCTTGAACATCTCTCTTCCTTCAACACACATAGACCTGCAGTTGATGGAAAAGGAACAACAGATAAGGACATATGTCCCAGATCCTGTATCTAGGTCCTAATCTGTTTCATGGGAAAGCAAAAGAAATGGGGTTGACAGAACCTGTAGAAACTCTTGATGAGTCAATTATCAACAAGGATACCTCCAGGGTATAGTTACAGAGGTCAGGGTGGTAGTAGGTCCAGCAGGTGCTCTTAGGCTTACCTGCTGTTGGTGGCAGTAGTGATGCTAGTGATGCTAGGCATAGTGGGCCCCTTCTTTTTCTTTTCTTTTTATTATATTTTATTTATTTCTTTTTATTTTTTATATAATTATAATTTTTATAATAATTTTTATATATTTCATTATAAAGATATTTTATTTAACCAATTACATGTAATAATACATTTCCACATAAGTTCTGAAGTTATATGTCTCCCTCCCTCCCTTGCCCCCTCTTCTCTCAGAGCTAGTAAGCAAGTTGATCTGGGTTATGTATTATCATGCAAAACATATTTGCATACTCATTTTTGTAAGAGAATAATTATATAAAACAATCTCAACTAATTAAAAAAAAACAACAAATAAACAACTGAAAAATCGCATGCTTTGATCTGCACCTGACTCCAACAATTCTTTCTTGATATGGACAACATTCTTTGTCATAATTCCCTCAGAATTGTCCTGGATCATTCCATTGCTGAGAGTATCTAAGGCTATCACAGTTGATCATTCTTCAATATTGCTGTTACTATATACAATGTTTCCTGGTTCTGCTTGTTTCACTCTGCATCAGTTCATGGAGGTCTTTCCAGCAGTTCTTATAGCAGAATAGTATTCCATCACCAGCATACCACAATTTGTTTAGTCATTCCTTAACTGATGGACATCTCTTCCATTTCTAATTATTTGCCACTACAAAAAGAGCTGCTATAAATATTTTTGTACAGGTAGGCCCTTTCCCCCTTTTTTTTGGATCCTTTGAGACACAGGCTTACTACTGGCATTACTGGATCAAAGGGTAAGCATTGTTTTAAAGCCCTTTTGGTATAATTCCAAATTGCCCTCCAGAATTGTTGGATCATTTCACAACTCCCCCAGCATCAGTGTCCCAATTTTGCCACACCCCCTCCAACATTTATCATTTTCCTTAACTGTCATATTAGCCAATCTGATAGGTATGAGGTGATTCTTCAGAGCTGTTCTAATTTGCATTTCTCTAATCAAGATGGATTTAGAACATTTTTTCCTATGACTATTGATAGCTTTGATTTCTTCATCTGAAAACTGCTCATGCATATCTTTTGATGATTTGTCAATTTGGGAATGACTTGTATTTTAAACCCTTACCTTCTGTCTTAAAATCAATACTGTGTATTGGTTCCAAGGCAGAAGAGCAGTAAGTGTTAGGCAATAGGGATTAAGGGACTTGCCCAGGGTCACACAGCTGGGAAGTGTCTGAGGCCAGATTTGAACTTAGGGACTCCTGTCTCTAGACCTGGCTCTCAATCCACTGAGCAGCCCCGCTGCCCTCAATGACTTGTATTTTTAAAAATTTGACTTAGATCTTTACATATTTGAGAAATGGGATCTTTATTTGAGAAATTTATTATGAAAAATGTTTCCCAGTTAGGAATCTATCTCCCAAGACAAACACAGGATCTATGTGAACACTACAAAACACTTTCCACACAACTAAAACTAGACTTGAACAATTGGAAGAACATTAATTGCTCATGGGTAGGACGAGCCAATATAATAAAAATGACCATCCTACCCAAACTCATCTATCTAGTGCCATACCCATGGAACTTCCAAAAATTTTTTTTACTGATTTAGAAAAAACCATAACAAAGTTCATTTGGAAGAACAAAAGATCAAGGATATCCAGGGAAATAATGAAAAAAAAATACAAAGGAAGGGGGTCTTGCAGTCCCAGATCTCAGACTATATTATAAAGCAGCGGTCATCAAAACAATATGGTACTGGCTAAGAGACAGAAAGGAGGATCAATGGAATAGACTGGGGGCAAGAGACCTCAGCAAGACAGTATATGATAAACCCAAAGATCCCAGCTTTTGGGACAAAAATCTACTATTTCATAAAAACTGCTGGGAAAATTGGAGGACAGTGTGGGAAAGATTAGGTTTAGATCAACACCTCACACCCTACACCAAGATAAATTCAAAATGGGTGAATGACTTGAACATAAAGAAGGAAACTATAAGAAAATTAGGCAAACACAGAATAGTATACATGTCAGACCTTTGGGAAGGGAAAGACTTCAAAACCAAGCAAGAATTAGAAAGAGTTACAAAATGCAAAATAAATAATCTGGATTACATCAAATTAAAAAGTTTTGTACAAACAAAACCAATGTAACCAAAATCAGAAGGGTAGCAACAAATTGGGAAACAATCTTCATAAAAACCTCTGACAAAAGTTTAATTACTCAAATTTACAAAGAGCTACATCAATTGTACAAAAAATCAAGCCATTCTCCAATTGACAAATGGGCAAGGGACATGGATAGGCAGTTCGCAGCCAAAGAAATCAAAACTATTAATAAGCACATGAAAAAGTGCTCTACATCTCTTATAATCAGAGAGATGCAAATCAAAACAACTCTGAGGTATCACCTCATACCTAGCAGATTGGCTAACATGACAGCTATGGAAAGTAATGAATGCTGGAGGGGATGTGGCAAAGTGGGAACACTAATTCATTGCTGGTGGAGTTGTGAATTGATCAACCCAACCATTCTGGAGGGCAATTTGGAACTATGTCCAAAGGGTGATAAAAGACTGTCTGCCCTTTGATCCAGCCATAGCACTGCTGGGTTTGTACCCCAAAGAGATAATAAGGAAAAAGATTTGTACAAGAATATTCATAGCTGCACTCTTTGTGGTGGCCAAAAATTGGAAAACGAGGGGATGCCCGTCAATTGGGGAATGTCTGAACAAATTGTGGTATATGTTGGTGATGGAATACTATTGTGCTCAAAGGAATAATAAAGTAGAGGAATTCCATGGAGACTAGAACAACCTCCAGGAAGTGATGCAGAGCGAAAGGAGCAGAACCAAAAAAACATTGTACACAGAGACTGATACATTGTGGTACAATCGAAGGTGATGGACTTATCCATTAGTGTCAATGCAATTTCCCTGAACAATCTGCAGGGATCTAAAAAACACTATCCACAAGCAGAGGATAAACTGTGGGAGTAAAAACACGGAGGAAAAGCAACTGCTTGACTACAGGGTTGGAGGGGATAAGACTGAGGAGAGACTCTAAATGAACACTATAATGCAAATTCCAACAACAGGGAAATGGGTTCGAGTCAAGAACACATGTGATAACCAGTGGAATCGTGTGTCGGCTATGGGAGAGGGAAAGGTAGGGGGGAGGGGAGGAAAAGAAAATGATCTTTGTTTCCAGTGAATAATGTATGGAAACGACCAAATAAAATAATGTTTAAAAATTAAAAAAAAATGTTTCCCAGTTTGATGTTTTTCTTCTAATCTTGGTTACATTGGTTTTGTATGTACAAAACCTTTTAAATTTAATATTATCAAAATTATTCATTTTATATTTTGTAATGTTCTCTATCTCTTATTTGGTCATAAGTTCTTCCCTTCTCCATAGATCTGACAGGTAAGCTATTCTATGTTCCCCTAATTGAGTTATAATATCATCCTTTACATCTAAATCATATATCCATTTTGACCTTATCTTGGTATATTTTCGCTATACTATTTTCCAGTTTTCCCAGCAGTTTTTGTCAAATAGTAAGTTCTTATCCCAAAAGCTGGAATCTTTGGGTTTATGAAACACTAGATTACTGAGGTAATTTATCCCTAACCTATTCCATTGATCCCCTCTTCTATCTCATAGTCAGATTGTTTTGATGACTACTGCTTTATAGTACAATTTAAGATCTGGTACTGCTGGGTCACCATCATCACATTTTTTTTCATTAATTTCCTGATATTCTTGATCTTCTGTTCTTTCAGATGAATTTCATTATTTTTCTCTAGTTCTATGAAATAATTTTTAATAGTTTGATTGGTATGACATCTGAATAAATAAATTAATTTGGGCAGGATTGTCATTTTTATTGTATTAGCTCAGTCTACCCATGAGCAATTAATGTTTTTCCAATTGTTTAGATCTAACTTTATTTGTGTGAAAAATGGTTTTAGTTGTGTTCATATAATTCCTGTGTTTGTCTTGGTAAACAGATTCCCAAATATTTTGTATTGTCTAGAGTGATTCTAAATGGGATTTCTCTTGCTGCTGTACTTTGTTGGAAATATACAGAACTGTTGATGATTTAGGTGGGTTTATTTTGTATCCTGCAACTTTGCTAAAGTTATTATTTCAACTAGTTTTTTAGTTGATTCTTTAGGATTGTCTAAGTAAATCATCAAATCATCCACAAAGAGTGATAGTTTGTTTTCCTCATTGCCTACTTTAACTTCTTCAGTTTCTTTTTTTTCTCTTATTGCTACCGCTACCATTTCTAGTACAAAATTAAATAATAGAGGTGACAATGGATATCCTTGCTTCACTCCTGATCTTATTGGGAAAGTTTCAAACTTATTCACACTGTAGATGATACTTGCTGATAATTTAAGATAGATACTACTTATTGTTTGAAGGAAAGGCCCTTTTATTCCTTTTTTCCCCTAGTGTTTTAAATAGGAATGGGTGTTGTGTTCTTTTTAAGCCTTTTTCTGCATCTATTGAGATAATGTGATTTCTATTACTTTGGTTATGGTTATGGTCAATTATGCTGGTAGTTTTCCCAATATTAAACCAGCCTTGCATTCCTGGTATAAATCTCACATGGTCATTGTGAATAATACATGTGATATATTGCTATTGTCTCTTTGCATGTATTTAAGATTTTTATATTGATATTCATTGAGGAAATTGATCTGTAATTTTCTTTCTCTTTTTGGTCTTCCTGGATTAGGTATCAGCACCATATTTGCATCATAAAAATAATTTGGTAGGACTCTTTCTTTGCCTATTTTGCCAAATAGTTTACATAATATTGGAATTAATTGTTCTTTAAATATTTGATAGAATTTACTTGTGAATTCATCTGCTCTTGAGGATTTTTTCCTAGGAAGTTCTTCAGTGGCTTGTTCAATTTCTTTTCCTGAGATGGGATTATTTAAGTATTCTCTTTCTTCTTTCATTAATCTGTGCAATCTATATTTTTCTAAATATTTATCCATTTCACTTAGATTGTCATATAATTGGCAAAATAGTTCCTAATGATTGTTCTAATTTCTTCTTCATTGGAGGTTAATTTGCCCATTTTATTTTTGATGCTGCTAATTTGATTTTCTTCTTTCCCTTTTTAAAAATTAAATTAACCAATGCTCTATTTATTTTATTAGTTTTTTTTAAAATAAAACCAATTCCTAGTCTTATTTGTTAGTTCAATAGTTAGTCTTACTTTCAATTTTATTAATTACTCCTTTGGTTTTTAGGATTTCCAATTTAGTCTTAAATTGGAGATTTTTAATTTGTTCTTTTTTATAGTTTTTTTAGTTTCATGTTCAATTCAATTATCTGCTTTTTTCTCCCTATTGTTGATATAAGCATTCATTGGGCCCTTTCTTGAAAGGAATTAGTCCCTGTATGATGCCTGAAAAGGCTAACTTCAAGGCAGGGCTGGTAGTGTGGAGGTGGGGGGGGGGGTGGGGGCATTGCTATTACCAGTTCTCTTGAGCCCAAGGTCCTGGCTGTTTCCTTTCAGACTTGAGGGGAAGCAGAGTTGAAACAAGTTCTGAGTTTGAGTATTGGCTCTGGTACTAACTTTCTGGACATTTCTTCATCTATAAAATGAAGAGATTGGGGTAAATGACCTCTGAGATCCTTTAGAATTTCCAATCTACGATCCTATTATCTCTATAATCCATTTCAATATAGGGAGAAATATAGGAAATAGTAAAATAAAATAATATGAATAAAATATATTATTTTAAAAGATATTACAAAGGAAGGACTTTAAGGACTTTATGATCAATTAGCTATAGAGGGGGCAGCTAGGTAGTTCAGTAGACTAACAGCCAGGCCTAGAGATAAGAAGGTTAACCCCAATTTCCTAGCCATTTCTGTTCTTCTGCCTTAGAACCAATACTTAGGATTGATTCACAATGGAAAGTAAGGATTAAAAAAACCCAACTCTATAAAGAGTCTCTTCTGATGCTTCATCATGTCAATGAGATAACGCTGGCTTCTTAAAAGCTATGCAAGAGGACTGTAAATTTTCTATATTGAGAGTATGTCATCCCCAGGGTGGGAGAGGAACCATTTTCACCTCTTAGAGGATAATTAATTAAGGAATGATTTTATTGGCTTGGACTATTATTAGATCATCTTTTTTTTTTTTTGTACTGCACCTATAAAAGGGAGCAAAGACTCTCCACTAGGAGGGTTAGAGAGAGTATAGAGACCCTAACCAAGTAGTAGTAGTAATTTTCTAATCCCTCCTCCATTTATGTTAGGCTAGTTTTCCCTTAATGGTATTAAAGCCATCCTGACTAAGATCTGATTGGCTCAGGGGACTAAAGGCTCAGGCTATTGACATCATTTCTTGGCTGTCTAAGTAAAAAATTGGAACTCTGATGCTTGACTGGCAGACCACACTGGACAACTCAAGCAAAATGGCTTTGAGCAAGAGCTGGATGTCTTTAATGCATACTTTTATCCTGGTTGAATATTCTTCTGTTTTTGCTAAGTAAAACTTCTGTTAATTGTTAAATGCTCTATCACTGAATAATTGCGTCTTTAATACCAGGGGACTGGCATGCACCAGTCCCAGCCCAGAACAAACCACAACAGATCCAGGATCTGGAAAGGACTCTACTTTATCATTATCTTCCCTCGGATATGATCATGGCAGCCTTGGAGAGATGGGGGAAAGGAATGTTGCCTTTGCTCATGTTCTAACTCATGTAGTCAGAAAGATGTCAATGCTTTAATCTCTCAACCTTATGGAGCCAATGGAGCTACCCTATTCAGTCTCTTGTAGAGAGAAGAATGGATTTCTGGGACAACATAGAGTTCTACCAAGCCAATGGAAAAGCAAGGGAGGAAACATTCCAGAGACGCTAGCAGGGTTCAAGTGCGTGCTCCTCTATTCCATCCTTCTGCGGTAGAACCAAAAGCTCCCGAGACTGGCTTCTTGGAGAAGTGCTGAGTTTCTGGAACCCCGGCCTTCTTGAGAAGTGCCAAAAGTGCTTGGACCTTGGATTGAGCTCATGGCCCCGGAGTTGGAAGAGCAACAACTGAGTCCCTGGAGTAAGACAAAATGTGAACTCTGTCCTATACCCCAGTCTTCTGAGTTATGCAGCTGATACCAGACTGTTGCAAACGAGGTTGTCTCTTTAGCAACTGCAGAATTGTTTTCCTTGGTGGGAGAAAGGTGGGAGGAGAGACCAAACCTTTAATGTAGCATTGTACTGCAAGATCCCTGCATAGGTCTCCGGGGCAAAGGTAGGACTTACTGGAAAATCAAGGAGAAGTGAATTGACTACTTATGTGCTACTGTGAGCCTCTTATGTTCCTTTACATTTTATGGGGCTGTTAGAGCCTGTTCTAATTCTGGGCAATTGCCTGCTGACCCATCTCATAGATGCAAGTCATGCTAGTATGGAAAGTAGTAAACAAAGGCCCTCAGTGAATGTTGAATGGTTTACTGCACCTATAGCATGTTTTAAAGTCTAGAGACTGGCTCCGGAGATCTGAGCTATGAATAGACTTTGGCACCTTTGTTCTTTGTACAAGCTCAAGCCCACCGTCACCAGGGAGACCGTCTTGGAGTACAAGGTTGTGAGAAGCTCTATGAGAATAGGCCCACCATCATCTATAGGGAAAGGGGAGCCTTTTATCTATCCTCCTTTCTCTCTCCTTCCACCTGTCAACCAATTACAATGCACCAAGATCTGGAATCATCTACATTGGAGAAGATAACAGATAACACCTAACTTTCACACAAGTTGCTTCCTGGGAACATGTAGGAAGCAAGAGTGAACCTTTTCTGCAAGAAATCTAGGAGGGAGGGGGGCGGCTGGGTAGCTCATTGGATTAAGACTCAGGTCTAGAGACAGGAGGTCCTAGGTTCAAATCTGGCCTCAGACACTTCCCAGCTGTGTGACCCTGGGCAAGTCACTTGACCCCCATGGCCTAGCCCTTACCACTCTTCTACCTTGGAACCAATACACAGTATTGACTCCAAGATGGAAGGTAAGGGTTTAAAAAAAAAAAGAAATCTAGGAAGCCAGGCAATTTCTAGTTGTGTAATCCTGGGCATGTCACTTAACCCTGATTGTCTAGCCTTGTCATTCTTCTGGCTTAGAAGTAATCCTAAAATAGAAGGAAAGTGCTTAAAAAAATAAAAGAGATCTAAGAAGCCATTTTAAAAATTGCTCCTACTCGCCTGCCCCCTCCATCCTCCTTATTATAGGGTCAGACATGGGGATTTAGAGTGGCTGTCTTCATTCTTTCTGAGGCCTATCTTGGTAGTAACAATATTCTTCAATAAATTGAATATATATTTATTATATTTATTAAATATATAACACTATTTGGTTTGCTAAGTACCTTTGGTCCTTATAACAACCGTGCAAGGTAGGTGTTATTATGATCCCTATTTTATAGCTGAGGAAACTGAGGCAGACAGGAGTTGACTTCTTGAGGGTCACACAGTGTCTCAGGCTGATCTGAACTCACATTTTCCTGGATCCAGGCCCAATAACTCATTCTCCTGTGCCACCAGCTGCCTGCTTTATTTTAGAATCACTCATTTGACAAGCCACTTTGCAACAAATGTAGGCATTAAAATGGATAAGAAAACCTACTCATCAATTCTTCTTGATTAATATTTTTAATTTTAAGAAAAAAATCCCTGGAACCTACAGTAATAGCACTAATCCAAAACGGAATAAATTATGTTGAGTTCTTGCACAAGAATTAGTTCCCTTTTACCCACTTCTGAGTAGAAATAGATTTATACTATGTTCTTTGATTCCCAGAGCAAACTCTGCTGGGAGGAGGAGGGGGTAGGGAAAGACCAAAGAGATGTGAATTTTTTGTTTCTTAACCATTACCTTCTGTTAGAATCAATACTGTGTCTTGGTTCCAAAGCAGAACAGCAGTAAGGGCTAGACAGTGGGCGTTAAGTGACTTACCCAGGGTCACACAGCTGGGAAGTGTCTGAGGTCAGATTTGAACCCAGGACCTCCTGTCACTTAGGCCTGGCTCTCAATCCACTGAGCCACCCAGCTGCCCCCATGAGATGTGAATTTCTAAGATCTGTCTTCTAAGATTAAACTTGTTTTATGTAAATCCAGAGTTGAGGGGTTCTGGGCCACAGGTTAGATGAGTATTGAAAGAGTTTGGAGGAAGGAGGGAGTAATGTGAATAGGAGAAATCTGAGAAAGTAAGATTTTAAACTCTTCCAATCAAAAATCTCCAGGAAGGTCCTCCATTATTAAAGTACTAGCTGGTCTCTGAACTTGACCCAGACTTGGGCTGTCATAGGCCAGGCCAGGAGCTGCAGATTTAAACCCATGTTCTATGTACCGTGCCACCCAATAGCGATAATACTTCACATTATAAATCACTCTAAAAGAAATGTGGAATATTGATGGGTAATAGCTAGACTCGGAAGAGCTGGGTTCCAAACCCACCTCTGACATTCATTGGTAAATTCCAGGTAAATCATTTCACCTTTCAGGAACCTGGGCAACTCTTTAAGACTATCAATTGCAGAGAATGTGCTGACTTTTGGCAGAGCGGCTTTTCTCATGGGGAAGTTTCTTATGTCACATGTCCAGTCCCCAACTTCTCTAGGGGTTATAGAATCCTTTTCTCATTATTTGTGTATTATTATCCCCAATATGCATATGAATAGACAGGCTGAGTGGTCAAATGGATTATTCAAGTTTACAAAGCTAATTTCAGAGTGTAAATCTGAACTGGGGTCTTTTAAGTCCAAGAACTGTTACCTTTTCACTGCCATAAATTAAAAAAAAAACCACTAACTTATACACTTAACATCTATAATCTAAACCTTTAATATATTATATATATATCTGTATATCCAATTAGTCATTGTAGATTTATCCTTCCAATTCTGTTTTCCACATTTTCCATTAGTTTGCCATTTTATGTTCCTATTTGCTATTTTATTTTTTATTAATTTTTTTTTACCAATTCCATGTAATAAAAAATTTCCACACAAGTTTTCTTAAGTTATAATGATGAAATTTATCTCCCTCCTTCCCTTCCCCTTCCCAGTGCTGGCAGGTGATTGGATCTGGATTATCCATGTATTATCATGCACAACATTTCCATATTGTTTATTTTTGTAAGTGAGTAATTTTATAAAACCAAAACCCCCAAATAGAAAATTAATGTTGAGCGATTCATGAATTTGCACATCTCATCCTTGCCCAGGAGCCATGCTGATCTTCTCGTCATCGTTCCAGTTTTAGTACATGTGCTGCCCAGGCAAGCACCCTATCTGGCACTTTCATGACAAATGTATTGCCTCTGTAACACTGACATACAAGTTATTTCATATAGATTATTTCCAGTTTTTCACATCACAAATGAAGGAGCTGTGATTGATTTTGTAAATAAAGGTCTTAAAAAAAACCACAGAATCGCTAAGCATTTGGGAATTAGAAGGGGCCCATGGGTCATCTGGTCTAATTGCTTCTTGAAGACTTTCCTCCACAGCATACATAACAGGTGGTCACTCATTCTCTGCTTGAGAACCTCCACTGAGGAGAAACTCACTACCTCCAAAGACAGTCATTCTATTTTTGGATAGCTCTGACAACTGTAACCGGAGTCCCTAAGCCTATTGGCATGGGATCCTTTTCCCATTGGTGGAGATCAATGTCTCTAGCCTTCGTGAAAGGCAAGCTGAACTCTAGAGACTTGAAGACAGTCAAGAACAAAGCTAATCCCTCTTTCCTATTATAGCCTTTCAAATATTTGAAGATAGCTACCATGCCTTCCACCCCACGCCGTCTCTTCTCCAGGCTAAACATCTCCAATTCCTTCAACTCCCTCATTGTCCTTGTTGCCTGACTCTGGAGGGGATTCTTCAGGCAATTTTATTCCATCTATATTTATTATGCACCTACTATGTTCAAGGCACTATGCTGGGTACTGAAGATGAAAGTTTAAAACAAATGTGTTATTAAGAACTGAACAACTGTGTGACTCTGGGCAGGTCACTTAACCCCCATTGCCTAGCCCTTATCATTCTTCTGCCTTGGAACTAATACACAGTATTGATTCTAAGATGAAATGTAAGGGTTAAAAAAAAAAAGAAATGAACAGGTAAACACGCACTCAAAAACTCTACTGAGAGATCACAGAAAACTGGTTTCCAATGACTGAGGCAACTTCCGGGATTGAAAGTCAAGGGTACCAACTTGTTGGAAAAGCCAAGTAAACTATGAAACTGAGCAACTCCCCTTTAAAAGCATTCATTTCTAGGCTAACATGGGGTGGAGCAGAGTTAGGGGGCCTTCTGACTTCGTTTCCTTTTCTGAGCACAGGAACCAGAGTTCTTGGAAATGAGTAATCTTAAGAGATCAAGAGTTTTTGGCTTTGTGATGACCTGAACATTAGCCCTGTACAAAGATTTTGGGGAGTCTGTGAACCTGGGGGTAGGGAGAATTGTTGTTATTTTCATTTCCCTCTGACTGAAATTTAGCATTTTCTTCAATTATTTAAAAATGTGATTCTAGGAAGGAGTGCATAGGCTTCATCAGATTGACTGATAAATGGGCCTGTGATGCAGAAAAGGTAGAGAACCTTTTCCTAGGGGGCGATTTCCTTAAAAGCATGCTCCTTTTGGCAACTCATTCCAACTCTCTGGGGTTCAATTTTCTAAAATGAGGGGCTTGAATGTGATTACTTTTGACGACCTCTAAAATCCCTTCCAGCTCAAAGCCTGTTTCTAAGGAAAGGATCACCAATGTATCTTCTTTAGTGGGAGGGAAGACTTGAGCCCCATTATGGAGGGAACAGGAAATCTGAGACCTGCCATTCCTACAGGACACTGCTGTGAGCTGCTTAGACAGGACAGGTGGAAGAGAAATGGGAACTGTTTGTTAAGGAGCCCCAAAGTGTCAAATAATCTATTTAAGCACTTTCTATTTCTGCTTATTTTCTTTAAATGGGCTCTAGCGAGTCCTTTATAGTTTATGCCTTTTTGTCTGTGCACTAAATAAAAGCCTGCCACATCGAATTCCCATATTGTACACCAATTCACAATTTCAATAGCAATGTAATAGTGTACCTATTTCAAAAGTTGTCTGTAGATTATTTTCCCCAATTTGGTATTATTTTAATTTTCATTTCTTTGATCATTAGAAAGACTGGAAACCTTCCCCCAGGATTATTTAACACTTGTTTTTCTTCATTTCTTTGTTTAGATAAACAATTTCAGGTTCTTTGGTTAGATAAAAGTTGTAACTGGGAAGTTGTTCTTAAACTTGGATCCATTCCTTATATGTTCTGGATGTCAGTCTTTTATCAGACCCATTCCCCAAATAAAAACATCTTCTCTACTTGGTTACTTTTCTTTTCATTTTAGCTACATTATTTCCTTTACAGTAGCGCTGCATCCATGAGGATACATTCCAATACCTATGGTAGATGGCTGAAACCAAGACTAGAATCAAACGTCTGCTGACCACATATATAAAATGATCTTCTTGCATATACATATAACCTAATAAAGTTTGATTGATGAAGTACACACCCACAGTAAGACATTACTAACTTCAAATACAGTAATAATAAAGCACGTTATACATTATGATACAGTACTCTATAGTTGTCCCCCCTTATCAGCAGTGAATTATGTTCCAAGACTCCAAGGACTTCTTGCTTTCACTTTTAATATCTATGTAAACTGTACTATATAGTTCTGTGCTCTTTCTCTCTCTCTCCTCTCCTGTCCCTCAGGCTTGGTGGTCTGTGGCCCTCTTTCATTTACCCCAAACCCCTAAAAACTCCCATCAAAAAGAAAGTAAAAGAACTGGCATGGAGAGGCCCTTGCCACAGGCAGACTGCTGCCCACCCCAACCACAAGTAAATGAAACGAAGGATAAGGGGATAAGGTTTCTAAAATTTTTATTATAATTTAATCTTTTTTGGGCTTCTCCATCATGTCCTCAGGAACTTCACTTTTCAGGAATATCATCATCCTTCCAGAACTTATCAGTCTTTATACATACATATCCCTCATCAGTACACCCTGCCTCTCTAAATGAATGGAGAATGGAGCCATTAACCCCCAAATATCCATTTAAAGAGGCCGTTCTCTTCATTTTCCACTAGCTGCACTCATTTGGACTTCTCTATCCCCCTTACTGGATATCTTCTTCCCTCCCTGTCTTCCTTTTCAGCTTCTTTTTCTGTATTGTCTTTCCATTATTAGATCATAACCCTGTGAAGTCAAATTCTTTCTTTTTTTGTGTGTAGTACAGTGCCTGGCACATAGTAGGCATTTAATAAATGTTTAGTGACTAACTGAACTAATAACTTTGTTCTCAGCAATTTCTACTTTTGTTCACTAGCTGGCATACATTTATTTGTCCTTTACTGTTGAGACAAATATTCTTTTCTCCTCTACTCACATCCAAGTTTTTAAATATCTTTTATGTTTATCTCACTGATCTAACTGGAACTATAAAGTGTGTGGCATGGATGGTCATTTTTTTTGCCACAGTGATCTGCAATCTTTCTAAAACTTTAATATCATTGAGTTTATCAGATATTAATCTTTTAAATATATTCTAGAACTTCTATTTGGTTCTATTCTTCTATTTTTTGGTATATTTTCGCCAGTATCTTTGGTGATTTCAGCTTTATAGTATGTTCTGAAGATAGACAAAGATCTCCATTCACTTCTTTTTTCATATACATTTCATTGTCAATTTATCTGGTCCTATAAAATAGCTCATTGGTGTGCTGGTCAGCATTGCATTAAATCTATAAATTAAAAGTAGCAAAGTATTGATATCTTTTTATATTGGCTTTTCTTTGGAGAAGGAAGGAAACTACAAGAGATCATAATAAAATCATGGATATGGTAAACACAGATTTGGCCAACAAATTTCACTCTATGAAAACTATTATATTAGAATTTTATGTTAGTTTAAAAGGTTTACATATCTCTAATCTTTCTCTCCTCCAACATATCCTCAATAAAGCTACCAGAATAATTTTTTATAATACATAGATATGGTCATTGATTTCATTCCTCTGTTGAAAATTTTTTGGTGGTTCCATATTGTCTACAAAGATTTTCACCTCCTTTACCTGGTAATCCAAGTTTTCCTCAATCTGGAATCACTCTACCTTTCCAGATTTAGTTAATTTTATCCTCTTCCCACCCATGCACTTGATGTTACAAACTTTTGAGGGGGAAATAGAATGATTTTTAAAAATTCTTTTAGTATCTTGCCTCTTCTCTGAGAGATCTGGTCAAATTTTCAGTCAATATTTTAAAGATCATATTGCCTTTAACACAGAAATCCTCTGTATATAGAATTATTTTTATTTTTTCTTCTTAAGGGCTATTTTGAATTCCTCATGTAGAATCCTGGAGACAATCAATTGTTATGAATCCAGTGTTATTGATGGGAAAAAAAAAAACAGATTGCCATGGGGGGATGGGAGGGGGGGGACATCGACAGAGCCATTTTGTCCTCTTGTCAATTTCATCTTTGAATGTCCTTGGGATGACATGACTGAGTAGTGCTATTCCCAGCTTTCTGCAAGTTGGGTTGTTTTTCTACCACTTTTCATCATTTTGTGAGGCCATATTACTTATTATATTTTGTCATTTGCTTCCTAAAAATCTAACAAATGAGTTTGTAATCTAAATTGGTGTTGACCCTTAAATGATTATTCATCCTCTGCTAGAGGAATTTTTCAGTAACTGACATATCTACCTGTCATTATTTCATAATTGAGCCCATTCCATTTTGTGGCCACTCTATTATTAAAAGTTCTTTATCATGAGCCAAAATCTTCTTCAAATTTCTACCCATGGGGTCAAGTTCTGTTCAAATATAATTTGTCTTCTGCATGATAATCTTTTTTTAAAACTGGAAATAGCTATAAAGTCCTTTGTCACACAAAACCATTTTTAGATCTTGCAAACTTTCCTTATGTCCTCTGATTTTTTTAACATTATTTTTTTATTTGATCAATTTCAAACATTATTCCTTGGTTACAAAAATCATTTTCTATTCCTCCCTCCCTCCCCTGACCCCTCCCATAGCCGATGCACAATTCCACTGGGTATTACATGGGTTCTTGATCAGAACCTATTTCAATATTGTTGGTGTTTGTACTAGGATGTTCATTTAGAGTCTATATCCCTAATCATATCCCCCTCGACCCATGTAGTCAAGCAGTTGTTTTTCTTCAGTGTTTCTACTCCCACAGTTTTTCCTCTGGATGTGGATAGTGTTCTTTCTCATAGATCCCTCTGGGTTGTTCAGGAACACTTCAGTACCCCTAATGGAAAAGTCCATTACATTTGATTGTACCACAGTGTATCAGTCTCTGTGTACAATGTTCTCCTGGCTCTGCTCCTCTCGCTCTGCATCAATTCCTGGAGGTTGTTCCAATTCCCATGGAATTCCTCCAGTTCATTATTCCTTTGAGCACAGTAGTATTCCATCACCAACAGATACCACAATTTGTTCAGCCATTCCCAATTGAAGGGCAGCCACTCATTTTCCAATTTTTTGCCACCACAAAGAATGCAGCTATGAATATTCTTGAACATGAATTTTTCCTTATCATCTCTTTGGGGTACAAACCCAGCAGTGCTATGGCTAGGTCAAAGGGCAGACAGTCTTTTAACGCCCTTTGGGCATAGTTCCAAATTGACCTCCAGATCAATTCACAACTCCACCAGCAATGAATTAATGTCCTGACTTTGCCACATCACCTCCAACATGCATTACTTTCCTTTGCTGTTATGTTAGCCAACCTGCTATGTGTGAGGTGGTACCTCAGAGTTGTTATGATTTGCATCTCTCTGATTATAAGAGATGTAGAACACTTTTTCATGTGCTTATTAATGGTTTTGATTTCTGAATGAAAATTACCTATTCATATCCCTTGACCATTTATCAATTGGAGAATGGCTTGATTTTTTGTAAAACTGATTTAGCGCTTTGTAAATTTGAGTAATTAGACCTTTGTCAGAGGTTTTTGTTACGAAGATTGTTTCCCAGTTTATTTCCCTGCTAATTTTGGTTACATTGGTTTTGTTTGTACAAAAACTTTTTAATTTGTTGTAATCCAGATTATTTATTTTACATTTTGTGACTCTTTCTAAGTCTTGCTTGGTTTTGAAATCTTTCCCTTCCCAAAGGTCTGACATGTATACTATTCTGTATTCACCTAATTTACTTATAGTTTCCTTCTTTATGTTGAAATCATTCACCCATTCTGAATTTATCTTGGTGTAGGGTGTGAGGTGTTGATCCAAGCCTAATCTCTCCTGCAGTGTCTTCCAATTTTCCCAGCAGTTTTTATCAAATAGAGGATTTTTTGTCCCAAAAGCTGGGATCTTTGGGCTTGTCATAGACTGTCTTGCTGAGGTCCCTTACCCCAAGTTTATCCCACTGAACCTTCTTTCTGTCTCTTAGCCAGTACTAAACTGTTTTGATGATCACTGCTTTATAGCATAGTTTGAGATCTGGGACTGCAAGGCCACCTTCCATTACATTTTTTTTCATGATTTCCCTGGATATCCTTGATCTTTTGTTCTTCCAAACAAACTTTGTTATGGTTTTTTTTTTCCAATTCAGTAAAAAAGTTTTTTGGAAGTTCGATGGGTATGGCACTAAATAAATAGATAAGTTTGGGTAGGATGGTCATTTTTATTATGTTAGCTCATCCTACCCATGAGCAATTAATGTTTTCCCAATTGCTCAGATCTGTGTGGAAAGTGTTTTGTAGTTGTGTTCATATAGTACCTGTGTTTGTCTTGGCAGATAGATTCTCAAGTATTTTATATTGTCTAGGGTGATTTTTAATAGAATTTCTCTTTCTAATTCCTGCTGCTGAGATGTGTTGGAGATATATAGAAATGCTGATGACTTATGTGAGTTTATTTTGTATCCTGAAACTTTGCTAAAGTTGCTGATTATTTCCACTAGCTTTCTAGTTGATTCTCTAGGATTCTTTAAGTAGATCATCATATCATCCACAAAGAGTGATAGCTTGGTCTCTTCATTGCCAATTATAATACCTTCAGTTTCTTTTTCTTCTCTAATTGCTATTGCTAGTGTTTCTAGTACAGTGTTAAATAATAGAGGTGATAATGGGCATCCTTGTTTCACTCTTGATCTTATTGGGAATGCATCTAGTTCATCCCCATTGCAAATGATGTTGGTTGATGGTTTTAGTTAAACACTGTTTATTATTTTTAGAAAAGACCCTTCTATTCCTATACTTTCTAGTATTTTCAATAGGAATGAGTGTTGTATTTTGCCAAAGGCTTCTTCTGCATCTATTGAGATAACCATGTGATTTTGGTTGGTTTGCTTGTTGATGTGGTCAATTATGTGGATGGTTTTCCTAATATTGAACCATCCTTGCATTCCTGGTATAAAGCCCACCTGATCATAGTGAATAACCCTCCTGATCACTTGCTGGGGTCTTTTTGTTAGTATCATATTTAAGATTTTTGCATCTATGTTCATTAGGGAGATTGGTCTGTAGTTTTCTTTTTCTGTTTTTGACTTGCTTGGCTGTGGAATCAGTACCATATTTGTGTCATAAAAGGAATTTGGTAGAACTCTCTCTTTGCTTGCTATGTCAAATAGTTTGTATAGAATTGGGATTAGCTGTTCTTTGAATATTTGATAGAATTCACCTGTGAATCCATCAAGCCCTGGGGATTTTTTCTTAGGGAGTTCTCTGATGGCCTGTTTGATTTCTTTTTCTGATATGGGATTATTTATTAGTTCAATTAGTTCTATCACTTTCAATTTTATTAATTTCTCCCTTAATTTTTAGGATCTCTAATTTAGTTTTCTCCTGGGGGGGGTTAATTTGTTTGCTTTTAAGTTTTTTGATTTGCATGTCCAATTCATTGACCTCTGCCCTCCCTAATTTGTTAATATATGAACTCAAGGATATAAATTTTCCCCGAGCACTGCTTTGGCTGCATCCCATAGAATTTGAAAGGATGTCTCATCATTGTCATTTTCTTAAATGAAATTATTGTTTCTATGATTTGTTCTCTAACTAACCAATTTTGGAGAATCATATTATTTAATTTCCAATTAATTTTTGATTTGGCTCTCCATGTACCCTTACTGATCATTATTTTTATTGACTTATGATCTGAAAAGGTTGCATTTATTATTTCTGCTTTTCTGCATTTGTTGGCCATGTTTTTATGACCTAGTATATGGTCAATCTTTGTGAATGTACCATGTGTTGCTGAAAAGAAGGTGTATTCCTTTTTGTCCCTATTTATTTTTCTCCATATATCTATTAACTCTAATTTTTCTAAGATTTCATTCACATCTTTTACCTCTTTCTTATTTTTTGTTTTGATTTATCTAAATTTGATAGTGGTAGGTTTAGGTCTCCCACTAGTATAGTTTTACTATCTATTTCCTCCTTCAATTGTACTAGTTTCTCCTTTAGAAATTTGGATGGTATACCATTTGGTGCACACATGTTGATTAGTAATCTTTCCTCATTGTCTATACTCCCTTTTATCAGGATGTATTTACCTTCCCTATCCCTTTTAATCAGGTCTATTTTTATTTTGGCTTTGTCAGATGTCATGATTGCAACTCCTGCCTTCTTTCTATCAGTTGAGGCCCAATAGGTCTTGCTCCAACCTTTAATTCTGACCTTGTGAGTATCTACCTGCTTCAGGTGTGTTTCTTGTAGACAACATATGGTAGGATTTTGGATTCTAATCCACTCTCCTATTCGTTTACATTTTATGGGTGAGTTCATCCCATTCATGTTTAAAGTTATGATTGTCACTTGTGAATTCCCATGGATTTTGATATCCTCTCCTAGTTTTGTCCTTTCTTCTTTTGCTATAACATTTTAAACCAGCATTTTACTTTTAATCAATCCCCCTAATCCCCTCCCTTGATATGCTTCCCTTTCTGGCCCCTCCCTTTTTGTTTCCTTCTTGGTTTTTTTGGGTCTGTTAAGTTCCTTCTCCCCCTCTCCTTCCCTCCCTTTTTGTACTCCCTCCCCCCTACCTCCCTTAGTTTTACCTTCTCCCTTACCCTGTTGGATAAGATAGAATTCAAGATCCCAATGGATCTAGATGCTCTTCCCTCTCAGAGTTGATTTCACTGAGATTAAGGTTTAAGTATTACCTATTAGCACTCTCTTCCTCTCCTTCTTATAAGAGTATTCTTCCCCTCCCCTTCCCATGTGTGTCTTTGTGTGAAAAAGATTATCCTATTTATTGTATTTCTTCAAGTATCTCTTTGTACCATCATTGATTCCCTCCCACCCTTTTTCTTTTTTTTTTTGGCATATCATCTCATAGCCCTTAATGCCCCAATCTTTTCCTATGAGTGATTCTTCTAATTACTATAATAATGAATACAATTTTTGAGAGTTACAAATAACATTTATCCATATAGTAATATATATAATTTGATCTAATCGTATCCCTCAAAAAAGAGAGTTTTAATGAGAAAGAAAAAAATATTTTTCCCCTTTTCCCTCTCTTTCTTATTTACCTTTTCATGTTTCTCTTGGTCTTTGTGTTTGGATATCAAACTTTCCACTTAGTTCTGGTCTTTTCTTTATAAATAGTTGTAAATCTTCTATTTTGTTGAATGCGCATACTTTCCCCTGGAAGTATATAGTCAGTTTTGATTCTTGGTTGAAGACCCAGCTCTCTTGCCTTTCTGAATATCATGTTCCAGGCCTTGCAGTACTTTAGTGTGGAAGCTGCTAGGTCTTGTGTGATCCTGATTTGTGCTCCTTGGTATCTGAATTGTCTTTTTTTTTGGTTTCTTGTAGAATTTTTTCCTTAGCTTGAAAGCTCTGAAATTTGGCAATTACATTCCTGGGAGTTGTCTTTTGGGGATTTAGTGTAGAGGGTGTTCTATGAACTCTTTCAATGTCCATTTTTCTCACTTGATGTTCAAGAACATCAGGGCAGTTTTCTTGGATGATTTCTTGTAGTATGATGTCAAGATTTCTGTTTATTTCTGGCTTTTCAGGTAGACCAATGATTCTCAAATTGTCTCTCCTTCCTCTGTTTTCCTGATCTGTCACCTTGTCAGTGAGATATTTTGTTTTCTTCTATTTTGTCAGTCTTTTGACTTTGCTTTATTAATTCTTGCTGTTTTGCAAGATCATTGGTTTCCAGTTGCCCAATTCTGGTCCTTAAGGCCTGGTTTTCTGCTTTAATTTTTTGATTTTCTGCTATAATTTTTTGATTTTCTCTTTGAACCATTTCCCAGTTTTATTGCCACAAGGCTTCCATCTTTTTGATAAGCTCCAATTTAAATTCTTCCAGAGCTTGTGGACAATTTCCATTTTTTAGAAGGCGTTGTCTTTTTTTGAATTTCCTCCCCTATTTCCTCTGTAGCCGGAGTTTTTCCTCTGTAAAAATTTTTGAGGGTCACTGCCTTTTTTTTTTGTTCTTCTTGGAGGGTGTTTGTTGGTCCTATACACAATTTGCCATCACTATGGAGGTTTTCCCTTCCCTTTTTAGTCAGAAATCTGAGTGAGATGGGCAGGTTCTCTGTGTATGGAGTTAAGGAGCAAGGATTTTGCCTGAGGCAAGCTCTCAAGTCTCCGCAGCCTCCCATTTTCAGGCTCTTCTCTGCACTACCTTTGAGGAGTGCCCACCGTCTGCACTCCCCGCTCACTGGGGTTTCAGGGGTAGCTGCTCTCAGGGATAGGTCTTTGGTGGTCTTAGTCAGCTCCCAAGGACCTAGAGGTGCCCCTCAATCACTCTCTGATCCTGGTGCACAGTGGCTCTGACTCTAGCTCTGTAGTGGGTGGAGGAGGGTATATCAGCTCACGTTTGGGTGGGAGATTTTTCACCCCCTTATGGTGTGGAAATGCCCAAATCCCACGTACCTTCAATGCTGAACCCTACTGTAGAGTCCCTTTGTTCTTATGAAAATTTTTTTTTGGTCTTTTGAGGTAGTCTATATCAGTTGGTGCTGAGGAGAGGAAGCATCCTGTGTCTAGACTGCCGCCATGCTTACCCAGAAGCCCTCGGATTTTCTTCATGTTCCAACCAAAATTCCATCTTCTACAGAAGCCTTTCTTAATTTCTTAATTTTAGTTGCCTTCCTTCTTTAAATTATTTCCTATTTATCCTGTATATAGCTTGTTTGTACATATTTCTTTGCTTGTTTTTCCCATTAGATTGTGAGTTCAAAGGCAGGGGATTGTCTTTTGCCTCTTTTTGTATTCCTAGTACTTAGCTTAGCACCTGGCATGTAGGAGGTGCTTACTAAATATTTATTGACTGACCCTTTAGGTCACTTTTCTTTAGGAATGCTCCAGATTGAATGTCCTTAAACTGTAATCTCCAGAAATGAACACAATGCTTGAGAAGTGGTCTGATCAGATAAATTTTGTTCTGGACGTTGTCTTTCCATTACTATAACCTAGAATTGTATTAGCTTTGGGTGCAGAAAGGCAGCTTTTTGGCTTACAATGACTTGTAGCTAGATAGCTAGAGAGGAAAGTTTCCCTCATTCTATCTTAGTGAAGTTGATTAAAAATATATATATATACATGTATGTTTTTAATTTTGTTAAATATTTTCCAGTTACATGTAAAATTTTTTTAATATTCATTTTTAAAAATTTTGAATTCCAAATTTTCCTTCCTCTCAAATCATCCACATATATATAAATAAAGTTTATAAAAGGGGGGAGCAGCTAGGTGGCTCAGTGGATGGAGTGCCAGATCTGGAGTTAGGAGGTCCCGGGATTCAAATTTGAACTGGGATCCTTTCTAGCTTTCTGACCTTAGGTAAGTCACTTAACTCCTAAAGCTTAGACCTTATCCCTCTTCTGCTTTGGAAACAATACTTAATATCGATTCTAAGGCAGGAGGGTGTTAAATTTAAATTGTGGTTGGACTCTGAAATATATTAATTAATATATTAATAATTAATAAATATTAATTAGGTGGTCACCAGGGATTTAATTTCTAAATCCCAAAATGAATTACTAAAGTGAATGTAATTTATGGTAGTTTATTTATAACAGAAGGAAGATATTAAGGAATGAGAGAGAGAGAGAGAGAGAGAGAGAGAGAGAGAGAGAGAGAGAGAGAGAGAGAGAGAGAGAGAAGAGAGAACTCTGGCTTCTTATTCCAGTTAGAACTTCTAAGTCCCAACCATGGGAAGAGAGTCTCAAGAAGTTGGGCCTTACCTGGAGGCTCCATGCCTCCAGAAAGGTGGGGTCACTAAGTCAGCTTTTCACTCACCAATGGTAACAGTCTAAAAGAAGTCTGGGTGTTAGTCTTTCAGTCACTCTTCCGTCCTACACTCCAAGCCCAGGTGACTGATTGTCTGAATGTCTGTCTTCCCTTTAGCTTGGAGTGACTGATCCTTCACTCCAAGCCTGGATAGACTGACTATGTCCGAACCCAACCAAATGTCTGAATCCAAAATCTCTGAATGTCCTCTTTTTAAAGATCTTTTTCTTTTGTGTCACTTCCCCTAAATTTTCATGTCTACCAATTGATTTTCTCCAGGGCTTCCCACTCTTTAGTTCTCACCTTCTTTGGTTAGATTATATCCTTTTTGGATTACTTAACACCTCTTTGTAGTTCACCTTTTGTAGTTACTTAACACCTTTTTGTAGTTAAGATCTAAAAATAGATTGTAGCTACAATTCTAGTTTCACTATAAAGGAAGACCTAAGTACTTTCATTGTTACAATCAGGAGATAGCTAAATCCAATCTTCAAAAGGGTTAAAAACAAGGTTAAAAAATATGCTTCACTAGTACACATAATTTAAAAAATCTAATTAAAGGACTGCTATCCACTTCCAGAGAAAGAACTATTGGAGTCTGAATGCAGATTAAAGCATATGATTTTTCACTTTGGTTTGTGTTTTTATTTGGGGGTTTTGGTTTTATATTAATATTCTCTTACAAAAATGAACAATATGGAAATATGTTTTATATGATCATACATGTATAACCTAGATCAAATTGCTTACCAGCTCAGGGAAAGGGGATGAAGGGATGAAAGGAGACAATTTGGATCATATAACTTGGGAAAATGAATGTGGAAATTTGTTATTATGTAAAATTTGTAAAATATAACATCTTTACAAATAAAAAATCTAATTAAGAGACTCCATTTTCATTCATTCTACAATCACATTAGATTGCCCTACCATGTGTAAGTAACAGTCACAGAGCACCTGGATATACCCTTAAGTTGTGCCCCAGCGCCCTTCTGCTTTTCTGAAATTGAGCACCCCAAACACCAGTTGGCAGCAGGTGGAGCCTTCACCCTGCCCTGAAAGTCCCCAAGACTGAGTCTTCATGTGAAATTATCTGAAGAGAGATAATATAGTTGAAGTACAGTGGAGAAGATCATTAAGGAGGGAGTAGAAGGAGAAAAAACTTAAAGACAGTCTTAATGAAGGACGACTTGGAGCCCGTAGAGAAGGAGAGAAGGGTAAGTCAAAAAAGTGAGACTAGACAGGGCAGAATTATGAAAGATCAGGGGAAAAACAGCCTCAAATGTTTCCTAAGAGTCATGCAGAATGAGGCCTGAGGAAAGGCCCTGGTCAGGCCATTAATTGGTAACTAGTGACCTTTGAGAGGGTGATTTCCATTGAAACCAAAGCCAGAGTACAGGAAGCTGAGGAGTGAGAAGGTGGTGAAGAAGGGAGAGGGATCTCTCCACAAGTCTGGCACCCAGGGAGAGATCCCAGAGTTTGAGGACCTCATCTCAGAGCAGGTGAGCACAGAAGAGGAGTTCATCTTGCTGCCTTCATACAAATATGACACTTTTGAGGACAGTCACCAGGTGTTTAACTGTAAACATTCAGGCCACACCAGGTGATTCCTTTATGAGAGAGTCAGAGGGAAGGAACTAGACTGAATTGTGAGTCACACCCCTCTGGGACACTGGAAAGACACAGTCCAGTTACTTCCTGAGGGCTGCAGGGGATAAAATGCTGGGCTGGGAGTTCAAATTCTACCTCAGATATTTACTAGCTGTCTGACCCTAGGCGAGTCACTGATCTTCCATCTGCCGCAGTTTTCTCAACTGTAAAATTAGGATGATAATAGCACTTATTTCATAGAATTCTTATTGAGGATCAAGCAGGTTAATATATTGGTATAATATAATGTTAAAGTGCTTAGCATAGGATCTTATACATATTTATAAATACTTATTCCCTTCTCCTTTCCTTTTTTTTTTTAACCCATACCTTCCATCTTAGAATCAATACTGTGTATAGTTCCAAGGCAGAAGAGTGATAAGGGCTAGGCAATGGGATCTAGGATCACACAGCTAGGAAGTGTCTTAGGCCAGATTTGAACCCAGTCCTCCCATCTCTAGGCTTGGTTCTCTATCCACTGAGCTATTTGGCTGTCCTCCCCCACTCCCCCCACCCCACCCCCTTTTTCTTGCTTGGGCAGATCTGGGGGAGCATGAGGACAGGCACACATCCAGTCTCCTGGGGACCGAGGGCTCAATCTTTCCTTTTACTGCTGAGAGTCATCACTTGAAGATCTGGTTCACTCTTGTGGGATAAAATTTCCTCTGGTTCCCCCATGCACCCCAAAACAGTTAGGGCTAACCAAAGGAAGATTTGCAGTCACCCTTTCTGCAGAACTGGCAGCTTAACTCTAACCCTAACTCTATCCCTCAAGGACTAGAGACCACACAGTGGAAATTCTGGACTTCTTTCCCTTGGGCTCCCTAATGGAAGCCCATAGCTCTCCATAGGAGAGTCTGTTTGCCTTCCTTCGTTTGAAATATTAAGAGAGACAAGGATAGCTGGGAGTTAAGTGGATAGAGTCAGGTCTAGAGACAGGAGGTCCTGGGTTCAAATCTAGCCTCAGACACTTCCTAGCTGGTGATCCTGGACAAATCACTCAACCCCCATTTCATTGCCTGGCCCTTACTGCCTTGGAACCAATACATAGTATCAATTCCAAGACAGAAGGTAGGGTTTAAAAAAAAAGGAAAAGAGAGATCTAAAACTGAGATGAGTGGTGTCTCTGGAGTCAGCCATAAATGCTAGGGAGTTATAGATCCATACTCACAATTTCCTAAAACTGATAAAACTATCCACCCAAGGGGAGCAGTAGGATAATGGGGATAAATAGGAGGGGTTGAACAAGCTCAACCCAAGGCTGCTACAACTGGGTCTATGCTTGCTTTTTCTTCTAGATCTGAATAAATCTGTTTTAGAGTATGTTTTTCTTCAGCACCTATTTTTATAAATATGATATGCTACTCTTTAGTAGTTTTGTCATGTCCCTTTCTTTCTGACTAGTTTCTAAGGAAGCAAGAATAGGGTTAATTGTAAAAATTATCTATCTTTTGGTATACTCTTTCTTGGAACTTAGAAGGAGGGGTCTCCTCAGTCAAAGAGAAACTTATCTGAAACTACCCTCATGCATTATGTGTAGAATTCTTGTCTTAGAGTTCAAAGGCATTCATGGTCAATATAACTTTTTAAAAGGTGGGATTTGAACTCATGTCTTCCTCCCTCCAAAGCCTATCTACTACCTCAAGCTGTTTCACAGTTAACTAGCTTTGTAACTAGTGTTTTTTTTTTTGTAAGAAAAAAAAAGTCTTACCCATTAACCAATACTTACTGTTGAGTGTCCTACTCTCATATACTACTTTACCAAACATTCCAGATAAATAAATCTAAGTATTGGCAAAAAATAAGCAGGCAACAATTAAAGAGAGATAAAGAGAAGTGGGCACCGAAGCCTCCACTTCCTGTCCTTTTGGATCACAAAAGAAGTTTCCACATGCTAATGAAATAATAGGTCCCATCCCTATTCCCTCCAAGATTTACAAAATTCTTTCCTTACAACTACCCTCTGATATGATATGGGTTGTACAAGTATTATAATCCTTGTTTTGGTGTAGTTCTTTGGTTGTTTTTCAGTCATGTCAGACTCCTTGTGACACCAATTGGGGTTTTCTTGGCAAAGATTCTGGAGGGATTTGCCATTTCCTTCTCAGGATCATTTTACAGATGAAGAACTGAGGCAAAAGGGGTTAAATGACTTGCCCTGGGTCAAACATCTAGTAAGTGTCTGAGTCCAGATTTCAACTCAGGAAGATGAGTCTTCCTGATTCCAGGTCTGGCACACCATTCACTGTGCCAACTAGCACCGTCAAACCCCCCATTTTACCCATGAAGAAATTAAAGCTAAGTGGTTAAGGGGATTATTCACGCTTCAAAGCTAGAATTAGGCTTTTCTAACTCCAAGAACAGTTATCTTCTCATTGCTATAAATTTACACCACCAACTTACCCACTTTACATCTCTTAAAGTACAGCTTAAAAAACTTCTTTGTCATTGTATATACTATTCTTCCAGCTATTTTCTTAATTTTTGGTTATTGCAGCTTACTGTAATTCTTTACATGTAATTTTAATGCCAAGTGCATTCTATTACACTGATATATCACAATGGCCATTATATACCCTGATATATAGAAATTGTTTTTAGTTTTTCATCATTTCAATAGTTAGGAAGACCTATGTGAGTTCAGGGTGTTCCAAAAGTTTTGATGCAATTTTAAGTTTAAGTTTTAGAAATTTCCCCCCCCCCAAAAAAAAAAAACAACTCACCAAAACCAACAGAATCTCTGAGCATTGGAGAGTTAGAAGGAACCCAGAGGTCATCAACTGATTCTTCAAGAATTTTCCCCACAATAAACACAAGTGGTCACTCATTCTCTATTTGACAATCATTTTCTTGAGGGAAAAATTATCATGTATTTCCCAGGGCAATCATTCTACTTTTGGACAGCTCTAATAATTAAAAAGTTTCTCCTTAAAAACTGAAACTAAAGTTTTGCAAGAATGAGGAACATAAGGAAAAAATTTTTTTTTGAGAAGAATGAAGACCAAATAAATCAAGGAGTTCAGAAACATCCCTCTTGTCCTCATTTTTTGTAGTATATTTACAATGAAAGGTAATAATAACACCTAACATTTATATAGTGCTTACTATTTGTTAGGCATTATGGTAAATGCTTTACAATCGGGGCTCAAAAGTACATTTTTACTGCATCAACAACCTTATTATTTATCTATGCTCAACAGACTCTGTAGCCTTTTTGCACTGCACTGATATTCATCTCCCAGTAGGATAGCCACCGGTCTGGAATAAGGCATGGGCTGGATAAGATGATTTCTTGGGTCTTCTCATAGAAATTTTGTGATCCCATAAGAAGTTATAAAATTTGCAGTTAGTTACTCATGACATGGCACTAAAACATAATGTATTTTTTTTTTTTGTTCCACAGTGGAGGTGACAGAGTTCTGCCTGGCCCATTTAAAAATCTAAAAGATGATATTAAAGTGCTATACTTATTATGTCAGTAAATTTGGAAGACTAAAAAGTGGCCACCAGATTGGAAAAAAATCAGTTTATGGCCCAATCCTAAAAAAGGGCAATGACAAAGACATTCAAATTGTTAAATAAATGTAGTCATTTCATATACTAGCAAATTTATGCTTAAGATTTTGCAAGCTAGGCTTAAGCAATACGTGAACTATAAATTACTAGAAGAGTAGACTAGATTTCAAAGAGGCAGAGGAACCAGAGACCAAATTGCCAATACAGTCATATCTTGCTATACTGTGGTTCACTTATTGTGGCTTCTTAAAAAACAAAAACAAAATTTAATTCTGTATCTAGTAGTTTTTGCTATATTGTGGGATTTTGTGGATGAGTACTATTCTGTACACAATGGAAAAGCAGTATGCCACTACCCCTTGTGCAAGTTTGCCAATATGAGACTGTACAGGACACACTATTGGCTGATGGAATGAAAGGCAACCAACCACAGAGCTGTGTTCTGTATCCTGGGTACTGATTGGCTCAGTGACTGTAGCATTGGTTTGTTTGCTCTCTTGCTACTTTGCTGATTTTTACCTTTGTGTGTATGTGTGTGTAAGATGGGGTGCCTCTGGAACATAACTCTTGGTATGGGTGAGGGATTACTGTATTGGATGTACTATAGAGAGAGCAAGAAGTTCCAGGAAAAAAAAAATCTACTTCTGCTTCATTGACTACTACACTAAAGCCTTTGATTGTGGATCTCTCTCTCTCTCTCTCTCTCTCTCTCTCTCTCTCTCTCTCTCTCTCTCTCTCTCTCTCTCTCTCTGACTCACACACACACACACACACACACACACACACACACACACACACACACACAGTGGCAAGTTTGTAAAAAAGATGGGACTACCAGATCATCCTACTTGTCTCCTGAGAAATGTGTCTGCAGGTCAAGAAGCAACAGAATCGAACACAGGAGAATTGACTGATTTAAGCTTGGAAAAGGAGTAAGACAAGGCTGTATATTGCTACCTTATTTAACTTTATATTCATAGTACATCATTTGAAACACCAGACTGGATGAATCAAAAGCCAGAAGAAAGATTTCTTGGAGAAATAGCAATAATCTCATATAGGCGGATATCTTATGGTATCTGACAGCAGAAGGTGAAAAAATTAGTAAAACTCTTGATGAAGGTTGTGATAAAGGATGGAAAGGTTTGGACTTTTTCTTTCCATCCTTTATCACAAAGTGAAAGAGGGGAGTGAAAGGAGGAAAGATGACTTGAAGCTTAATACTAAAAAAACAAACAAACCTCAAAACTAAGATCTCCATGCTGGTCCTATAATTCTCAGCAAATAGAGGGAGAAGAAATGTCAGATTTTATAAATGTAGGGGCTCAAAGATCACTACAGATGGCCACTGTAGCTATGAAATTAAAAGATGTTTGGTCGGAAGGACCTGGTGAACCTGGACAGCATAACAAAAAGCAGAGACATCACTTTGCCAAAAATGGTTCTTATAGGCAAAATTATGATTTTTTCCAGTAGCAATGTGTATGGCTGAGCTCTGCTGGATTTACCTTTTGAATTGCCAGGCTGGAGAACTTTTGGGAAACCCTTGGATAGTATGGAGTTAAATCAGCTAATACTTAGGAAATTAATTTGGACCATTCGTAGGAAGGATAAATACTGAAGCTGAAATACTTTGGCCTCATAATGAGAAGACCCCACTCATTGGAAATGATTCTGATGTTGGGAACAGTTGAAGACAAAAGGAAAAGGGGAAGGTAGAGGAAAACGAACGCGAGCTTCCAGAGATGATGTAGAACAGAAGGACCTAGTGTGCTATAGCCCTTGGGGTCACAGAAGAGTCAAGATTTAACAAAAATTGTATAGGTGGCAAGTTTGTAACCATTTCCCCCTCAATATGCAAAAATAATACATTTCTAGTTTCAAAGCCTCAGATTTAAATGCTCAGGGACAGGATGAAACAGTATTCAAGTGTTTTCCCTGTGATATTCTTTGACAAAAGCCCAGAGCTAAGTATTTTCTTGTAGTATTCAGGGGGTTGAAAAAAGCAACCACAGTATTTGTGGTTTTCAGGGAAAGGTTGCAGAATGTTCACGGGGTTGAACAATGGTCTGCCATCTTCAGAAAGGGCCTTGAATGCCAAGACTGTGGGAGTGAAAAGATAACATCAGGTTTTTATGGCTTCTCTACTCCCAGAAATTCTTCATCAAAACGTTCAAACCTGTATACCCAGTCCTAGAGGAGTAAATAATCAAAAATGGTTTTGCGATCTCCTCCTGATTGACCCCCTCTGTGATCTCAAAATAGTCCAGAGACTCTCAAAGTCTCCAAACCAGATTCATTTAATTCGGTTGCCTTTCAAAAATAAATACAGTTGGACATTACAGGCCTGGAGTGACCAGAGTTTAAAAATGGGGAGTTGTGGAATACAGGAAATCGTGTTTCTTACACCAGGTTAGGGGCCTGGCAGCCATGACTCTAGAAAATGCATGTTAGCCCTGGACCCTTTCAGCCATCCAGAAACCCACCAGTCTTCCTTCTTCTTCCTCCTCCCTTTCCCCCCTCCTCCTGAATAAAGGTCCCGCTTGAGAAGTAGGTTTTTTATTTGGGAGGGGGGGATTAAATAAGAAAGCAAGCAGGAAGATCAGGAAGAGTGGGACGGGAGCTCCCCCAGATCGGGGTAAGGGGAGACAAAAGGAGCTGGACGCTGGGCGCACCCTCTCCATCCTCTCCTCTCTCAGTGGTCTGAACCGGCGGGGGAGGCAGCGGTCAAGGTGCCCCCAGAAGGCGCTGCCAGAGGCTGAGCGCGAGGAGCCCACGCACGTTCGGCGCCGGCCAGCCTTCCCTCCCCCCAAGTCTAGGAGGGTGGGGAAGCCCCCTCCCCCGAGAGTGCGCGACGAGCTCCCGCCCCCCTCAACCTCCCGCTGCCGCCCAGCCGCCGCACCTTACGTGGACCCTTCCCGCTCAGGTGAGTCCTTCCCACGCCTCCCATTGGCCCAGGCGTCGCCGGCTCGGGAAGGCCAACGCCGACGGGTCTAGTTCAGGGTCTAGGGTGGGCGCGTCACTTCCGGTAGCGCGGAGCTTGTAAAACACCCAGGAGAGAAAATGGCGGCTGCGGCGGCTTCGGCGGCTCAGCAGCTCTCGGATGAGGAGCTTTTCTCTCAGCTCCGCCGTTACGGCCTGTCTCCCGGCCCAGTGACGGAGAGCACCCGGCCTGTCTACCTGAAGAAACTGAAGAAGCTCCGCGAGGAAGAGCAACAGCAACAGCAGCAGCAACAGCAGCAGCAGCAGCACCGCACCGGGGGCCGCAGCGCCAAGACGCGGAACAGCTACAACAATAACGCGGCGGCCGTGGGGGCGCCTCCAGGGGCGGGGGCGGCCACAGCCGCCACCAGCATGGGGGGCCGACCGCTCTCGGGCGACCTCTCGTACCTGCGGACCTCGGGGGCTCTCAGCCGCGGCTCGGCCTCAGCCCCCGATAATCCGCCCGGAGCCGCCGGGGCGACGGCCGCCCCCGCCGCCAGCGGCGGCGGCGGTAGTAAGGTGCTGCTGGGCTTCAGTTCGGACGAGTCAGACGCCGAGGCCAGCCCCAGGGACCAGGCCAGCGGCGGCAGGAAGGAGCGGGCCGCCTTGCAGTCCCGCGGCGGAGTGAAGCCCGCGCCCCTGGCCGACAGCGAGGGGGGCCCCGGCCAGCCCGCCGAGAGGAGGAAGCCGCACGCGTGGTGGGGGGCCCGGAGACCTGCGTCTGCCCCGGACCCCCTGGGGTCATCAGGGAGGGAGGGCGCGCCGGAGGACGCGGAAGAAGGAGCGGAGAACGGCGGCGGCGAGAGGGACCCGGAGGGTGAGGAACTGCGCTGGACCGGCCGGCCCGTGAACGGCAGCCGGCTCCTCCCCTTCATCTGCCGGGAGAACTACTCGGACTCCGAAGAGGAGGAGGAGCAGGACGACGTGGCCGCCGCCCGGCCGCTCTTCAGGGACGACTCACTGCTCCGCGCTCGGCCCAGGCGGGGCCTCAGCAAAGCCCCCTCCGCGGTGGCTGCTGCGGCAGCGGCAGCAGGCGGCGGCCTCGGCAATGACCGGGCCGCCGCTGGCAGTCTAGACCGGAGGCGAGGACCGGAGGATGGTGGGGCCGGAGACCCCCTGGACTGCAGTCCCGTCACCAGATACCGCCTCAACTCCAAGAAGCAGCCCCTCCCCGACGGGGATCTGAGCCTGGATAGCCCAACCAACAACCACATTGGGGTGGGGGGCTTTCACCTGGACCCCCCCAGGGTCTACGCCAACAGCCTCCCGCACGGCCCTCAGATGGGCGCCACCTCCTCCCCCCCACTCAGGATCAATCACTCCAATCACACGGGCTCTAATCACACCTACCTGAAAACCGCCTACAGCAAGCAGAAGCTTTCCGAGCCCGAGGAGGAGCTCCTCCAGCAGTTCAAACGCGAGGAGGTGTCCACCACAGGGGGCTTCAGTGCCCACTACCTGTCTATGTTTCTCTTGACTGCCGCTTGCTTATTTTTCCTGATACTTGGACTCACCTATCTCGGCATGAGAGGCACCGGGGTGTCCGAGGATGGGACACTCAACAGTAAGTATGGCTGGGTGGTGAAGGCCCTTTTCTTCCCCTGGCAGAGGTGGGGGCGACCTGGGTCTCCCATGCTCTGGTTGACGGGGACTGTGTGGGGGAGCAGAGGAGATTTGTTGGCCTTGGCCCCGGCTTCAGACGGTCTGGGTGACTTAACGTCTCCGCGCTCTGCAGGCAGTTCTGTTAAGTCACAGCTGTACGTTTCTGAGCAAGGTGTTTGATCAGCCTTGGTGGGGGTATTTCCTCCACCAGGAGTTCCCTACGCCAGTGAAATCGCAGATCCGGGCCCTAGTCTCTGACCACACCATTTACTGCAGTTGTTGTCATTTTATTTTAGGTGACACTTTGGGATCAAAAACAAGGTTTGAAGTGGTGGCCAGCAAGCTGTTTCTCGAACAGTCGCTTCCCCATCATCAGAATAGTTTATCTGTTCGGGTTTGAAACATTTGTTACTGGAAGGTTATACAGGAAGTCAGAAACACTAGAGAAAAAGAGCAGAAAGTCACTATTATAAATCGAAAAGCAAGCCCTAAAGGGCAATGGGTCTGGAGTCAAAAGCTCAGAATTTAAATTCATGTTCTGCTTTTTGCTTCCTGGGTAAGTCAGGGCACTTCTCTGGGGCTGTTTTCTTGCCCCAGATTAGGAGTTGGACTAGATGACCCAAAGAACTTTTCCAGCTCTAAATCTGCATTCTGCCTTGAAATTCAATAATAGTCTTTAAAAAATAATTGGCAAGTCTTTTTTTACCTTATGGACACCTTATTTAGTGGGAAAACTTCCTCTCATATTGAAATATCAGGGCTCTTTAAACTGTTAAACATGTATTCTCAAATATGAAAAATGGTACCTTCCTGGAGAATAGAAACAGCACACCCAAAGAAGAGTTCTCAGAGTCAAAAAGCGCCCCCTGCTCACCTGGGATGAGTGCTGTTGCTAAATAGTTAAACATTTGTTTTTAGATTTCTTGGCCCTAGGTTACACTAAACAGTCACTGTATGCTCATTCTAAGAAGTTTGAGAGCATCATTTATAGCTCTTTAGCAGGGGTGATTAGGCTTTTTGGGGAATATGGGGTACATTTCCTAGAAAAATGGCTAGCAAACCCCATATTGGGTTATAGGATCCTAAATTCAGAGCTCGAAGGGACCATGAGGTTACGAATTTGTTTCTTTTACAAATCAAGAACGAAGATTCAGGGTTACACCAGGTAGGAAAGTGGTGTTGCTGGGAATCAAACCTAAGTCCTTTGATACTAATCCTTCACTCTTTTCACTGCCCAGAAAGTGGAGAGTCCAAATAGTGCTTGACTTGGATACATTTAAATGTTGGTCCTAAAACTGTCAACAGTAATTGACTACTGCTGTTGTCTTTTGGAATTCAGTTCACAAACCGTAAACACTGTTTCTTACTCTTTGTAAAACATGATACCCAGGCACTAGGAAACGCCAAGTTAAAAAATAAATCCCGGTCTTGGATGTCAAATTCGACTGGGTTGTTATAACATGTTCATAGATAAGTAAGTACAAGATAATTTGAAAGGGAGAAAGCACTAGGGAGTAGGTAGTCAGGAAAAGCCTCATGTTCGAGGTAGCACTTGACTTGAACTTTGAGGGAGTCTAGGGCAGAGGTGAGGAGAGATTCCATTCCAGGTGAAAAAGGCTTAGAGAGGGAGTGCTGGCTTTGGCTAATTTGCCTGGAATGATTAAATGGGAATAATATAAAATGTCTGGAAATGTGGATGAGTGCAAATTGTGGAAGCGCCAAGTGTAATATGCTGAGAACTTTTTATTTTATCCCAGGGGCAGGAGAGAGAGGGCCTGAAAATTTTTGAGCAAAGGCATTATATGGACAGACGTGTTTTGGGATTTTTATTGGGCATTGGATAGGAATGTTCAAATGAATAGGACAATGTAAAGACTGGAGGCCAACAGACCTAAACCATTTAGGCTCTTTCAGTGGTCCTGGCAAAGGAGATGAGGCCTTGAATTGGGGTTCTGATTGAATGAGTGAAGAGAAGGGGGCTTTTACAAAAGATCCTGAAGGATGGTCTGAGGCTTTGACAACTGATTGTATGTCTATGGGGAAGGAATTAGAGGAGACTTCAAAGTTGTAAACCTGGGAGACTAGAAAGACTGCTACACTAGCAAAAAAGAGGGTTAGAAAGCAGAATATATATATATTAGGGGAAAGATAAGGAATTACATTTTGGACATGCTGACTTTGGAATGACTTTGGGGACACCCTGATAGATACCCAGCAGGCATTTGGTGACATAAATTTGGGCTGGATATGAGGCTCAGTTTTCTTATCTCCAGTAAATCTCTATTAAAAAACACAACACAACAAACTAGCACTTAGAATAGTGCTTTTTTTTTTTAATCCTTACCTTTCTTCAATACCTTGTATTGGTTCCAAGATCTAAGAGTGGTAAGGGCTAGGCAATGGGGGTTATGTGACTTGCCCAGCATCACACCTCTGGGAAGTGTCTGAGGCCAGATTTGAACCTAGGACTTCCCATCTCTAGGCCTGGCTCTCCATCCACTGAGCTACCCAGTTGCCCCCAACTTTAAAGTTTGAAAAATACTTTACAGATATTATCTCATTTGGTCCGAAATGACCATTGGAAATAGGTACAACAGTAGATGAGGAAACTGAGGTACACAGGGGTTGTGACTGCCCAGGGTCACATAGCTAGTAAGAATCTGGTGTGGATTTGATAAGAGTGTGGATTTGAACCCAGGTCTTCCTGACTGCAGGTCCTGCACTCTTATCAATTTGGTAGTCATCTTCATAGAGATAATTGAACCTATAATAGCCTATAAAATCCTTTGGAGAGTGTGTAGAGAGGGAAGAAGGATACCCACTTTTTAGGGATGAGAGAAATATCCGGTCATCTCACAAAGAAATGGACAAACTATAAAGATCTGCATTACAGAAGACAGGAGACTAGAGTAACCAAGAGTGGGTGAGTAATCATTAGTGTTAAGAGCTACAGAGAAGTTAAATAGAACCGGTACTGACAAAAGGCTGTTGAATTTAGCCATCGAGATTCTTAGTAATATTGAAGAGAGCAGTTTCCATGGAGTTATCAGGTCAGAGGACAGTTGTGAAGGGAATGGATGATGAGGAAGGGGATGTAACCAGGATAGACCATTTTTGGGAAAAGGAGAATAAAATGACTTATTTTGACAGGAATGGCAGGGTTAAGTGATTTTTTTTCAGGTGGATGGGGGGGCAGGTCCTTTGGGTTTGCAAGTAGTAAAAAAAAAATATGAGGAAATAATTGGAATACCTACAGTAAAGAGAGTTTGAAGAAGAGAAGAAGGGGCCAGCTCCCAGAGGCTACGAGACTGGAATAAAGGGCAAGAGTCTAAGCATTGGCAGTGACACCAGTGTCACTTTTCCTTCAGAGATAGGAGCAAAAAAAGAGAGAATGGGAGTTGAAATCGAAGAGTTTTCAGGTATGAAGTAGAGAAGATGAGCCAAGCACACAGTAGATGGTCTTGATATTCTAAGTAACAGAAATCTTCTGATTGAGAGGAATGTTGACTCTTCAGAGAAGGGGAAGGCTTACCAAGCTTACCAGTTGCTTACCAATGTAGAAATCAATAAAGAAGTGCCTATGGAGGAAAGACTGTATAACTTTGTGAGCCCATTTGAGGTTAGAGAACAAAAATGTGTAGTGTACCTAGGGGTGTGCTGGTAAATTTTTAACATTTTGGACTGGCTAAAAAATATGTACACATAACACACTCTAGTTTAATCCTTATCAACATATTCTTCACTTTCTACAGTCTAGACAATAAAAAAAAAACCAATAAATCAAGCCCTTGTTTATAATATTTGCCAGTTTTTTGAGATATAAATACACTGAAAATTTAACAATGAGCAATTGGATGATTTGGTCCTGGAGTAGAGAAGTTAGATCATAGAGGGGCTAAACTGATTTTGGGATTTAGAAGTCGAACCTTTGGTCTAGCATCAAGAGGGAAGCTGTGTACATATTTTATTTGCTGGACTACGAGTATTTGGTTACCAGAATCACACAAGATTGAGAAGAGAACTTCAAAGCACTTAGTCCAACTCATAATTGACCAAGGATCCTATCATTACCATCTCTAGGATGTCTGGCCATCACCTCAAATTCAACAATCCAAAAACCTAAATCTCATTAACTTCCTAGGAAAATTAGCTTCCACTTCTAACTTCCCTATTTCACCACCATTTTTTCTTTTATCTTATTCTACAAACATTGATCCACTGCTTCTTAAACTCCTGATCTAATCATTTACCCAAGTTCTATCAGATCTTTCAAAATGATAATGTCCCTTATTTGGTTCTTCCTTTCCATTACCACCATCTAACACTTATTAAGGCAGGACCTCATCACTTTGCTTATTTCTGAACAGTCCAAGAGATTTCCTAACTGGCCTCTCCTCTAATTTTCCCAACTGTAACTTTACCTTAATATTTTACCTTAATAACTATGGGACTAAATATGTTTTTCTACAATACATAGTTCAGTGTGTCCCTCCTCTGTTAAAGTTCTCAAGTGGCTCTTTGATTATTTCTAGAACACATTCAAAGCTTTCCATAACTTCAGCTGGTGGGAGAGCTAATGGGGGTGGTCTGTGAACTGGGCAGGCTAGCACAGGTGGCACATTCTGTTGAGTATAGATCAGAATGATCAGAAGAGGAGCAGAAACCTGATTTGGGCCTTGAAGGAAGGAAGGGATTTTAGCTGGTGAAGATCATGAAGAAATCCTTTTCAAACATGAGGGATGTTGTAAGAAAATCCTTAAAGGTAAAGGCAGGGCTGAATGCAGGAACAGGAGTCAGGTTTGTGTAGAGTAGACCGCACGTGTGAAGCCTTGTGAAATCCAGCTGAGAAGGTGGGTCAGAGCCAGTTGAATGACTTTCCCTGTTTTCTTATCCCTAATGAGTTGAGTGACAGAAATATAGCAGCTGTGAACATTGTTAGATATTTGCTTTTCAAAAACTTGAGAAAAATTACAGGTGTATTTTAGCAAATGGTGAATGAAGTACTATCATGTAATGTTGAGACTTATCCTAATTCTGGGTCTGTGGCCTTGGAAAATCTGAACATAGGTTTATTCGACTATGAATAGGGAAAATGATGCCTAACCTTCCTAGCTCACCAGGTTATAAAGATTAAAAGAGAAAAGTCAAATAGAAGATAATAGCATATAAAATTTAATTGTTATATTCCATTTAAAATGGTCATAAACATAAAGAGAAATAAAACATTTTTGTAATAGCCTATGATTAATCTAAGTACTCAGCATTTTTAATTTTTTAGAGAACTTAATGATACTTCTTAAATTTAGAATTATGTTTTTTTACAGATGTTATGTTAACCCATTGACTACTAGTGGTGGAAAAGGAGATGTACCAACTCAGATTTTAAGTTATTCAACAGTTCTAGGGTTCTCAAAGTGAGTAGTCTCTTGTAAAAGACAGTGTCAAAAGGACAAAGGATTTGGCACCCATCTGAAAGCATTTAAGTGTAGGCTTCATTGGTTTGATAGTATACCTAAGAAAATTAGGTTTTATTTCAAGTAGAAAATCAAAGGATTGTAGATTTAGAATTGGGAGAGACTTCAGGGGTCATTTGGTCCAATATTCTCATTTTTTTTTCAGTTAAGATTTTTGGGGGATGTGTTTTATTTTTTCCCTGACCTTTGTGACAAAGAAAAAGAATTAATATAAAACATCTAATAAGCATTGTATAATAACATATGTAATATTCAGCTATATCCTTTCCTTCTCTGCTATGAGGGAAAAGGTATGTTTTGTTATCTCTTTCCTTGCATTTTCATTCGTTTCTTTTTTTCCTTCTGTTATTCAGAGTTCATCCTTATTTTTTCCAAGATGGAAGGTAAGGGTTTAAAAAAAACGTTCTATAGCAGTGAGTGAAACAGTGTTTGGAGGTTAGGAGAGAGGTTAGAACTGGAGATGAAGATCTGGGATCTGCTTGGAGGTGATAATTAAACCTAGAGGCATTGATAAAGCTTATCAAGAAAGAGTGTGGAAGAGGTCCTTTGGAAGATCCTTGAGAAATAGGGGGGGATGATTTTGGTAGAAGTTGGGAGAGATAAGTGGGATATGGGTTATAGTTAAGCAAAGTAAATGGAAAAATCAGACATATAGGAGAAGAACCTAGAGGGAGCTGTATCAGCAAAACTCAGAGAATGTCTAGGAGACATGGTTACCAGTATCAAATGTTACAGGTAAGTAAGTAAGGATTAGGATGAAGAAAAGAACATTGTCAGCTTTGACAGTTAAGGGAAAATGGAGAGAGCAATTTTAGTTGAGTAATAAAATCTGAAAACAGATTGCAGAGGGTTTAAGAGAAAAGGAAAGGAGAGGAGGTGGAGCCAACTACTTCAAATAGCTTTTTTTCTAATATGTTGAGGGAATGTAAGGGTTAAATGAGGGTGGCGATTTTTTTTTGTTTATTTTTAAAGGATGAAAGAATTGTTTGGCTATTTTCAAATGTGTCCTACTCTAACATGACCCCATTTAGGGTTTTCTTGGCAGAGATACTGGAATGGTTTGCCATTTCCTTTTCCAGCTCATTTTACAGATGAGAAAAATGAGGCCAACAGGGTTACAGGCCACCCAGCTAGTAAGTGTCTGAGGCCAGATTTGAACTCAGAAAGAAGAGTCTTCTTGACCCCAGGCTGATACTCTACTCTATCCATTGTGCCACCTAGTCACCCAAGGTTGGAGAGGGCCTGGTCTTATTTGCTGGCAGTAGAGAATGAGCAAAAAAATAAAGGAAGACTAAAGACTGGAAAAGGAAAAGGGATTCCTTGGAGCAGTTTGCTGGAAGGACAAAGGATTAGATTGCAAAGGTTCAAGCAGAGGGATTTGATTTGTTGAGAAGAGCTACCTCTTGATTTGAGAATGCAATTTGCCATCATGTTTTTGAGATGTATAGTAGAGATGAAAGACGTTTCTGAGAATGGCCTCTTCTGAAGCACAATCTTTTGTTGTCGGTAATGTAGGAGACTTGGGAAATGAGACGTTTATAGAGGTTGCTATGGGACTTAAAAGAACCAGTTAGTGTGTTGTAAAAGGAATCCCTTGCTGAAAGATAGGGCCTAATCAAAATAACAGATTTATAGTAGGCCCAGTAAGAATGATTTCCTGACTTTATCCAACAATTTTTTTAAACTTTACCTTCTATCTTAGAATCAAGAGCTAGGCAGTTGGGGTTAAAGTGACTTGCCCAGATCATATGACTAGGATATGTCTGAAGGCAGATTTGAACCCAGGATAGCCCCCCCCCCCCCATCTCTAGGCTTGGTTCTCAATTCATTCATTGAATCACCTAGCTGACCCTTCCAGCATTACTATTAATAATTTTATGAGTGGTGGGAATGACCAGTACTGGGTTTGGCAAAGAATAAGTGGTAATAAGACAAGGGGCAAAGGACTTGAGAGTAGAAAACAGAGTTGAACTGATTATACAATTAAGTTTCATAAGGTAAGTAGGGAAGCCATAGAGAAGGGTAACAGCCCAGGAGAGTACTAAGGAGTGGCAAAATTAGCAGTCATGGTGAAGACAGGGAATGGGGAAAGATGGTGGGATAAAGGAGTGTCAGAATTTTTGATCCTTGTAAAGTAGAAAATTGGTGAGTAATGGTAAGGTTAAGAATCTCTTTGATTGTCCCTTTGTGTAGCTGGGGTAAAGTAAAGGAGTTGGTGAGATCACAGAAATGTTTGAGAGAATGTCAGTTTGTATTTTGAGATCTCCCAATATAAAGTCAGGGGTTGGGGTAGAAGTTGGTAAGCCCAGGCAATTATTAAGAAAGAAGGATTACAGTGGAAATGGGTGTTGGCTATGGGAAGGGGGGAGGGAGGGAAACAATATGATTCTTGTAACCAAGGAATAATGTTCTAAATTGACTAAATAAAATTAAAAAAAAAAAGAAGGGATAATGACCCTGTGACTGGTAAGTAACTGCCACTAGCCTCTGAATTGGGTGATATATCTGGTTAGAGTGAACCTTAGGGCAGCTGAGTGAGGAAGGTCCTGAGAAACCAGAAACACAGCTACTCCATCTCTATCCAGATGATCCTGGAGAGTGTGAGAGAAGGTGCATCTGGTACTGGACAGAATGATGGGGGTAGCAGTGTCTTCAGGGGAAACCATGAATCCCAGAATATGGAAAAAGCTTTAGAGGAAGAGGTATAAGATATGGGATAGAATTCTATTAGGGATTGAAAGGGTTGTAGGAGTTGAAGGAGCAGTACAATATGGAAAAAGCAGTGACTATCTACCTGGGTTCACATTCCTCTTTGATGCTCTATAAAATGATGGAGTGGACTGGATGGCCTTTAGCTCTTCTATCTTAAATTTGATATTAATGCCACATGAAAGCCATTGGGTTTTTCATAAACTTAGTATAGTAACATAAACAAACATGAGATAAACAACATTTAATGAATTTGTATAAATAAGGGCCAGGTGAATGTAATGCCATATACAGTGTCTTAAGTTCACATAAGAAGGGAATCAGCATGGATTTGAGCAATCTCTGTAGGTCTTTTGCAGGTGGTAGAATTGTGAATTGGACCTTGAAGGATATAATAAATTTGGATAGACTGAGATGAGGAAAGGAATGGGTATTTTTAAAAGCTGATAGTCTGGAGTAAGCCTGGAAATGTTAGCAGGAGATTAGCTTCCTGTAACAGAAGGGTTGGAGGATAGAGAAAATATCGGAGAGGTAAGGTGAGTCTAGGTTATGTAGAACTTTGTCAGCCTGATGAGTTTGGCCATTCATCCTTTATAAAGGGCACTGAATATTTTTTCCAAAGATGATTAATAGAATTTGTATTTGAAAGATTAATTCTAATGCATGTAGGATAGTTGGATGCAATACTCTAGACTCAAGAATGACCAGAACTAAGAAAGTATATTATTTTCTTTCTCATTAAGAATAGAGAGAAATATGAAAGATAATTCTAGGAGAACTTGGCAGGATTCAGTGACTGTTTGCCTACAGAAGAGTCAAAGAAAGAAGACAATAAGGAGTTGGGAAGAGCTAAAGGAATCCCAAGGCTTAGATAATGGGTCTGGAGAGCCAATTATTTGGGAAGCCTTTTTGGCCAATGTACATGGAAAGTATACTTTACTGTGAGCAAAATAAATTGAGGAGCATAAATGATATTTAAAATGTCCCAAGGACCAGAACCTGTCTTTTTCATCAATACTTAGATGGATTTATACTGAGAGTACCAAGTGTAATTCTAGTTCTCTTACTTCAAGAAAGATGAAACAACTATAAAAGGTCCAGAGAAAGCCAGATAAATGAAGAAGGGGATAAAATGACTTACTTGGCATAACAGATTATTTAAAAGATTGGGTATCTTTGGTCTCCAAAGATTGGCAGAAACAGGCATGCTTGACATTTCTTTTTTTTGCAGCATATGCAAGTATGTCATATGTACAATTCACTGGTTTAGAACCTGGGGAAAGACAGATTTGTCTACTAACACTTTGTATACTACACCTTTACTTTGAATACTAATGTTCCTTGCAACTTTTTTCTTCCATACAAATGAAAGAAAGCATAATTTTTTTTTCTACTTTCTTGTATGAGGTAGATTAAATGTGAATCCCTGAAAGACTGTGTAAAAGGTAAAAAAAATTGTAGACTCCATTCAAAATGTGTTTATTAAGTATCTAGTTTTTGTCAGATATTGTGCTGGGTGCTGTGGGTACAAAGACAAAGATTTATAGTGGGTAGCCAGCATGTGCTATGTAAGTAAAGGTTAATGGGGGAGAGGGAATGTCAGGCTTTAGACTAGTTTAGTACTTTTGATTCAGATTTGGAATAAAATGAGATATTTGCAGACTGTCAAGTAACAAAGAAAGTTTACTTAGTCACAGCTTGGAAAAGTTAATTAATGAGGCTACAGTTTCTGATTCAGTTGAGTGCAGCATTTCCTGAGTCTGTGTCTGACCTGTAGATGCTGGTCTACAGGTCAGAACTTTAAGAGAGGATTTTGTTTTTTGTGTGCTTACTTTTGTACTTTAGGCCATCAGGAAACTGGTAGTGGTTTATTTAAACTTTTATCCCCTTGGCCAGTTAAGTTTGGGGGACTAGTTTCAATACTTTTATTTTAAACCCTTATAAATTAAGTAACTTGCCCAGGATCACACAGCTAGGAAATTTCAGAGTTCAGATTTGAACCTAGAACCTTCTTTCTCTAGGCTTGGTTCTCTTATCTACTAGCTATCCCCCTTTCCCCACTCCTATTTCACTACCTTTTAAAGAAAATCTTCTAGCCTACCCTTTTTAGAGTAGGGCACTAGGAAATAATGTCTAGGAAAAGTGGTTGGGCTCTAGGAGATACTTACTGCTCCTGCTACAAAGAGATAGAACTAGCTGAAAGCATTTGGAAAAGCCACTTGGGGCCCTTGGCCTGGGCTTCTAAGAAAACTAGGAATTCTAAGAGACAAAAGTGAGGAGAAAGGGCATTCTAGACAAGGAGATGGAATGTTGCAATGAGGAATAGTAAGAAAACCAGTTTAATTGGACCATAGAGGTTGTGAAGGGAAAAATATAAGGCTCTTAAAGATAGGCTAGAGCCAAGTTGTGGAGAATTTTCAATGTCATTCAGAGGAAATTTATGTTCAATTCTAGAGGCCATGAGAGGAACCACTGGAGTTTATAGAACAGAAGAGTAGTGACATGGTCAGACTTGTATTTTAGGAATATTTCTTGGTAGCTATGGTGATGATGTGTTAGAGAAGGGAAAAACTTGAGACAGGGAGGACAGTTAATAAACTCCTGCAAATAGGCCTGATGACTAGTGATGAGGTTCTGCATTAACTTAAGTGACTGAGAAAAGGAAGGAGAATGAAGAAGATAGAAAGGTAGAATTGACAAGAGGAGTAGATAACGTATTGGTTCTTTTGAGTGAGGGGGAGATTAAGGAATTAAGATTGATTCCAAAATTGTGTACTCGAGAATAGAAGGATAAATTCATTGTCATACATAGGTTATTCATAGAAAATGTGGCTATGTAAAGCTGGAGGTTGGCTATATGGGAATCTGTGGTGAGAACTACCTTGTTTACAAAAACCAGTTTGTGATGAAATGTCTGTTCTCAAACTATGTTCTGAAACATCTTGGAACTTCATGTTTACTTCATTTATCAAGAAATGTGCTTGCTACATCAGGGAGAAATAGCAATAAAGAAACAGTATCACTTTTTAGGAGATACATATCTCACATTCTTTTCAAGCAAGTGACCATGAATGGTTTATAGAATTGTAATTTTAAGAACTGGAAGGGTTGCCTTCTTCTCAGAGTTCTATACCACAGGCCTAAGGGGGGCTGCTACTGTCCTGGCACATGTTTGTCAGGGCAGTAGCTGCTGCCAAGCCTGGGTGTCTCCATGTATCAATTATCAAGGGTTAAACACCCACTTTTTATATTTTTCTAGAGTCAAAATGTTAAGTCCTCCTTCTTTTTTCCTTTTTTCTCTTTGTTTTAGAAAACTTGTACTCAATTTTTAAATGTTCACTTATTTTAATAGTAGACATTTTGGAAATTTAGTGAACCATTTATGTTTTTTATGCTTTGTGAAAAATTTTATTGATGTCTCTTGGTTTTGTATCCTATTTATTTCTAAGTACCCCTTACCCTGACCCAGTGAACCTTCCCCTAAAGTAACAAGGGTGAATTTTTGTTCTTAAGTTCAGTATGCAACATACCACAATAGCTCTGTATCCCACCTTAGTGAAAGGGAGAGGTGTATTTTCTGGGTCAACTTTAGTCTTATTATTATAATTATTTGAGCTCCAGTTTCAAATGAGAATATTTTTAAAGCACTTAACAATGCCTGGCATATAATTAGCACTGAATTAATTCTTGTTCCTACTATGTCCCTCCCCTCATTTTAGTTTCTTCATTTACTTGACTGGTTGAAATCGTTTTTATGCTTTTGTGTTGACATTCAAATATAACCTAAAAAATGTTTGGTCCTTCGTTCCCAGAGTTCTCCCAGAGAAGTTTGTGCTCAGTGTTCTTTCTCAGGAGGCGGATAGCATTTTTCTTGATCATGAGTACTTTGGAATTGTCTTAAATTATTTTATTAATCAGAGTAGCTAGGTTTTTCACAGGTGATCATAATCATGACATTGTACTCTTGGTTCTTCTCATGTTACTTTGTACCAGTTCCTATAGGTCTTGCCACATTTTTTTTCCTGGGCCTCTCCTCCACCCTTTGTCATTTCCCATAAGCACAGTGGTACTCCACTTCACTCATATACCACAACTTGTTTAGCCATTACCTAGTTGACAAGCATCCCCTCAATTTCCAATTCTTTGCCATTGCAAAAGGAATTTCTATACGTATTTTTGAACCTAAAGGTCCTTTTTCTTTGATCCCTTGGGGTATAGACCTAGTTGCTATTGCTGGATCAAAGGGTATAAAGGGAAGCACAGATTTATAGTCCTTTGGGCATAGGTAGTTCCAGATTTTCCTCCAGAATGGTTGGGCCAGTTTATTACTCCAACAGTGGTTCATTAATATACTTATTTTCCTTCATCCCTCCCAGGCATTTGTCATTTCTGAAAGGTGTGTGGTGGTCCCTCAGAATTGTTTAGTTTACCTTTCTGTCATCAATAGTGATTTAGAACACTTTTCCTTATAACTATAAATAGCTTTGATTTCTTCTTTGAAAATTGCCCTTTCGTATTCCTTAACCATTCATCATTTGGGAATGGCTCTTATTTTTATAAATTTGACTCAATCCCCTATTAATTTGAGAAATGAGGCCTTTATCAGAGAACCGTACTATAAATTTTTTTAAATATTATTTCATTGTCTGTGGTACCTGTTAGCAAAATATAGTTACCTTGATTATCTCTTTCAAATGGGTCTGGTTTTGTTTTTGTTTTGTCTGAGATCATGGTTGTTACCCCTATTCTCTTCACCTCAGCAGAAACATTATAGACTGCTGTAGCCCTTCATTTCAACTCTCTGTGTATCTTTCTGTCCTAACTGTGTCTTTTGCACAAGACATATTGTAGTATGCTAGTTTCCATCCTATTGGTTATCTCATTCCCTTCACTTTTTTTTTAAACCCATACTTTCTATCTTAGAATTGATGCTGTGTATTGGTTCCAAGGGAGAAGAGCAGAAAGGGGTAGGCAATTGGGGTCAAGAGACTTGCTCAGGGTTACATAGGTAAGAAATATCTGAGGCCAGATTTGACCTCCCATCTCCAGAACTGACTCTTCACTTTGTCACCTAGTTATCCCTAATCCCATTCACTTTCATAGTTATGCTTACTAACTGCATTTCCATCCTTCCCATTATCCTCTTGTCCTTCTCTCTCTTGATCCTGTCCCTCCTTAAGTTTGTCTTGCTTCCAACCATCCCTTTATCACCTCCCTCCCCATATCTCTTATTCCTTTCTCTTGTCTCCCTATAAGATAGATTTCTATATTTGAATATGTATTTATGTTCTTCCCTCTTTGAACCAATTCTGATGAGAGTAAAGTTCAAGCATTGCCTGCTACCCCTCATTTCCCTCTTCATTGTAAAAGCTCTTCCTTGTGTGCCTCCTTTATGGGAGAAATTTTTCCCCATTCTATTTCTCCCTTCCTCCTTCTCCCAGTGCATCTCTTTTTCTCACTGCTACATTCATTTCTGGGAGATCCTCCCAACATATTGAATTTGATCTGTGTCCTTTTTCTATGCTGACCTGTTCTGACTGCCCTAATAATGAGGAGTTACTTGTATCTTACCATGTAGGAATGTAAACAGTTTACCTCCATTTGTAAGGGGAAATTTTAGGGTTGTGACTTAATCTCATTTTTATTGGTCATCAGGGAATATCTCAGATAAAAATACCCAAGTCAGTTTGGGAATTTTATGGTCGTTTAATTAATATAAAGGGAAGGAATTAAGGAGAAGAGAGAGGAAAGGGGTATAGGATTTCTCCCTTCTGGTCTGTGTCAGGGGGAGTTCAAAGACCTCTGCCACAAGGTCTTTTCAGAAGATTAGAGGCTTTCCTAAGAGAATAGTATTTTGGAAAGTAAAGGAGAAAAGAATCAGCCTAAACTCTGAGAGAGCTCAGAGAAGACTCCTCAGCTGAACTAGGTTACTAAACTTCCCCCAGTAGTGTATCAAGGACTCTCACCGCCAAACCTGGACAATAGCTACTGCCATGCCAAGATGCCAAGACACTCAGCAAGCTGAGGCCAGAGCCACCTCTCTGTGAAAAGAGATCAGAGAGAGGAAGTAATACCAAATATATAGACCGTTTTTATATCACTTTCCTGTGTCTCACATGTACCAATGGTAGTTTAAGCTTGACTTAGGACAGCCCAGGGGTCTGCCAGTTGTCATTTGCTAGCACATATCTGTCATAGGCCATCCTTCCCAATACTTAATCCTTGTAGGGGTGTAGACATTCTTGTTTTGTTAGACTAAATAGGGTGCAATAAATCTAAAATTCACACATTGAGGCCCATATTATTAATTACTTTTTGTTTCTCTTTAGTCTTTTATTTGAATGTTATATTTTCTGTTCAACTCCAACTCTGTTGTTTTCATCAGAAATGCTTGGAATTAAGTCCTCTGTTTCATTTAATTTTTCCCCCCCCCACCCCCAACCCCACCTCCACCTCCCTTCCCTAAGGATTATATTCTCTTTTGCTGGATAGGTGATTCTTGTTTGTAATTGTAGCTCCTTTGCCTTTTGGAATATATTCCAAACTCTTAGCTCCTTTTATGTGGAAACTGCTAAAATCTCATGTGATCCTTACTGTGCCTCTACAATATTTGAGTTTTCTTTATTGTCCTGAGAACTCTGGAATTTGGCTTTAATATTCCTGGGAGTTTTCATTTTGGAATCTTTTTCAGAAAATGATTGGTGGATTCTTTCAATTTACCCTCTGGATCTAGAATATCAGGGAAGTTCTTAATAATTTCTTGAAATATGATGTCTAGATTTTTTTATCATGGCTTGCAGATGGCCCACTAATTCTTAAAAAAAAAAATTAAATATTATTTTACTTCCCCCCAATTACACATAAAAACCAAATTTTAATATTTTTTGTTTTGTTTTTATTTTGAGTTCCAAATTCTTTCCTCTTTCTTCCATGAAACAGTAAGTAGAGAGCAGTTGGTTGGCTCAGTGGATTGGGAGCCAGGCCTAGAGACAGGACATCCTGGGTTCAAATGGGGCTTCAGACACTTTCTAGCTGTGTGACCCTGAGTAAGTCATTTAACCTTCGTTGCCTATCCCTTACCACTTTTCTGCCTTGGAACCAATAGTTAGTATTGATTCTAAGATGGAAGGTAAGGGTTTAAAAAAAAAAGGAAGAAGCAATCTGATACAATTTTTTTTACAATTATGCAAAACAGTTTTCCATATTAGTCATTTTGTGGAAGAGACCTTGAACAACAACCAAAAATGAAAGTAAAATAGAGTATATTTTGGTCTGCATTCAAACTCCCATTAGTTCTTTCTCTGGAGGCGGATGGAATTTTTTATCATGAGTCTTTGAGATTGTCTTGGATCCACTCTATTACTGAGAATAACTAGATCATTCACATTTTATCAAATAATATTGCTGCTACTGTGCAGTGTTCTGTTCTGCTTACTTCACTCTGCATCAATTCCTATAAGTCTTTCCAGGTTGTTCTGCATCATCCTGTTTGTCATTTTTTATAGCACAATAGTATTACATTATAATCATATATCATAACTTGTTCGGCTATTCCACAGTTGATGGACATATCCTCAATTTCCAGTTCTTAGCTCAGAAGAAGAGCTGCTATAAATATTTTTGTGCAAATTGGTCCTTCAGCCCCCCCCCCCCCCTTTTTTTTATTTCTTTGGGATATAGACCTAGTAATGCTTAGTTTAGTAATTCTTAAATTATCTCTCCTGGATTAGCTTTCCAGGTTGGTTCTTTTCCCAGTGAAATGTTTCACATTTTCTTCTATTTTTTTCTTTTGACTTTGACTTTTGACATTTTATTGGATTTTTTTGATGTCTAATGGAGCCCTTAGCTTCTACTTTTAGTTTACTATTGTATCTCTTGCCATTTGACTAGTTCTGCTTTTTAAGGTGTTCTTCCTTCATTATTTTTTTGTTCCTCATTCATCAAGCAATTAATTCTCTTTTCATAATTTTCTTGCATTACTCATTTCTTTTCCCAATTTGTCCTCTACTAGTTCTATATCTATTTTTATATATACACACTATATACTTATATTTATGTGTGTGGTATACCTCTATATATACTTTTACATCTAACAAGAATTCTTGTTGGGTTTGGGTCCATTTTGCATTTTTCTGTGAGCCTTGGTTTGAATCCGTTTTCACTCTTCTCTTGAGTTCATTTCTTTAATTATTAATTAATTTGTTTAATTAATATATTCATTAATTACTATATAATTAATTAAATTAATTTGTTAATGGAGAATATTAATTAGTATCCAGTTAATTTAATTTATTTCATTTTTTGCCATTTGTTTATTTTCCCAGCCTATTTCTTGACTTTGAACTTTATGTTAAAGTTGAATCCTTTCCTTAGCATCAGACTTTTTCAAATACTTCTGTTTTCACTTCTAATTCTAGGGGTCTGCAAGTTTTTATTACTTTCACAGTAGTGTAATCTTGGGAGAAGTGTGGTTACTACTCTCTAATCTGTGCTCTGGTCTTGACTCAGGAAAGGCCCCGTGTCTCCTGCAGTCACGAGTTCTAGTTCTCTTTGCCTCAGAACTGTGACCAGGACCCCTGGATCCTTGTGGTTGCAAACCCTAGTAGTGCTCTGTGATCTGGAGCTGCCACCTAAAACTGACCCGGGGCAGTAGAGTTGGCAATCAGTGCTGGCAAAGGGTTCCTTGTAATCTCTTTCTTGACTGGTTGTCTGGCCTTCTTACAGTCTGGGCTGAAGGCTCCCAGGGCTGCTGCTGCTCTCAAGACATCTCCAAGGCCTACCCCTGCTGCTTCTGCCATGCATCAGGCCTGTGTCCAGTCCAGTGTTTCAAATTCTCCTGTAGGCCTCCTAAGTTGTCTTAGGCAGGACAGTTGTATCCCTTGGATCTTTGTTGGTTCTGTCACTTCATCATTTGTTTTAATGCATTATTTTAAAAGTTGTTTGGAGGAGAATGTTGGGAGAGTTCAGCTGGGTCCTGATCTGTACTGTCATCTTTGCTTTGCCTCCCTCCCTCAGTATTTTTGAAGGACTTATGTTCTGGGAACTGTGCTAACCCTTTTCAGAGACTACAAAGAAGGCAAAAAAAATTATCTGAACCCTCAAGAAATGTATATTCTAGTGGGGAGACATCTAAATAAATGGGGATATATAAGATATAGATATAGGAGATAGTCAGAGTAGATGGAAGGTATGAGAGAGATTCACTAATACAAAGAGACCAGCACCCCTCCTGCCCCCTATTCTCTTCCCAAGGAGGTGATGAATCTAGACAAAGCCCAGGGGCAGAGGTAAGGAACTGAGTATTGTCAGCATGGGAGACATTCAGGGCAAAAACATGAAGATGGTAAGTGGGTTATCATGGTCAAATCTGCAAGTCCAGTGTAGAGTGTTTGGAGAAGAATAAAGTATAAGAAATTTGGAACAGTAGGTTGGACCTAGGTTAAAAAGAGCTTCAAAACCTAAACAGAAGTTTATATGGGACCTTTTTTTTCCATGGACTCCTTTGGGTATATGCTTAGTGGTGAGATCTCTGGGTTATATGGTAGAGATAATTTAGATTCTTTCTTGATATATTTCCAAATTAGTTTCAAGAATTATACCAATTAAAAGCTCTACCAAAAGGCCATTAATGGCCATCTTTCTAACTTACAGGACTGATATGAGGAAAGAATATTTTTAAAAAAATGTTTAAAGATTTTATTTTCCCAGTTACATGTACTAATTTTCCACATACATTTTCTGAAATTAGAAGATCCAAATTGTCTCCCTCTCTCCCTTCCCTCCCTTTCCCAGAAATAGCAAACAATTTGATCTAGGTTATACATGTATTATCATGTAAAGCATATTTTCATATTGTAAAAGAATATTCATCTAAAACCAAAACCTCAAAATAAGAACACAAACTAAAGTGAAAAAATAATATGCTTTGATCTTCATTCTGACTCCAACAGTTCTTTGGAGGTGGATAGCATTCTTCGTTATAGGTCTTTAAGAATTGTCCTCCATCACTGTATCGCTGAGAACAGCAAAGTCTTTCACCTTTCACAATCTTGTTGTTATGATGTATAATGTTCTACTGGTTCTGTTTATTTCACTCTATCAGTTCATTTGGTCTTTCCAGCTTTGTCATTTCTTATGGCACAGTAATATTCCATTGCAACCATATACTACAATTTGTCCATCCATTCCCCAGCTGACTTAAATTTCAATTTTCAATTTCAAATTCTTTGTTACCACAAAAAGAGCTGCAATAAATGTTTTTGTTAGGTCCTTCCTCACTTTTTTTTGGATCTCTAGGATACAGGCCTAGTGATGGTCTAGTATTGATAGATCAAAGGGTATGCACAATTTTAGTGTCCTTTGAACATATTTCCAAATTATTCTCCAGAATGGTTAGATTAGATTGCAACTCATCAACAGTGTATTAGTGTTCTGGTTTTCATACATTTCCCAAATCATTTATTATTTTCCTAGGTGTCAGGTTGTACTTCAGAGTTGTTTTAATTGGCATTTCTCTAATCACGAATGATTGAGAACATTTTTATATGACTATAGATGGCATTGATTTCTTCATCTGAAACTGCCTTTCATCATCTATTAATTGGAGCCTGACTTATTTTTATAAATTTGATTTAATTCTCTAAATGTTTGAGAAATGAGAGCTTTATTAGAGATACTTATAAAAACATTTTCCCAGCTTTCTGCTTTCCTTCTAATCTTAGTTGCATTGGTTTTGTTCATACAAACCCCTTTTAGTTTAACATAATGAAACTTATCCATTTTACATTTTATAGTGTGCTCTATCTCTTGTTTGGTCCTAAATTCTTCCTTTTATACATAGATTTGACAAGTAAATTATTCCATGCTCCCCTAATTTGCTTATGCTATCCTTATTTGTGTTTAGCTCATATACCCATGTTGAACAGTATCTTGGTATATGTCTGAGATTTTTGTTACATTCCCAGTCTCCACCATACCATTTTCCAATTTGCCCAAGAGTTTTTGTCAAGTAGTGAGTTCTTGTCCCAGAAACTTGGATCTTTTTGATTTATCAAACACTAAATTACTGTGGTCATTTATTACTAGTTTTTGTGTAAATATTTTTCACTTATTCACCACACTTTCTTAGTACCTGATTGTTTAAATGATTACTGCTTTGTAATACAGTTTGAGGTTTGGTATTCCCAGTCCACCTTCTTTCACATTTATTTTTTTCATTGATTCCCTTGATATCCTTGACCTTTTGTTCTTCCAGGTGAGTGGTTTTTTTTTTTGGTAGCTCTATAAAATAATTTTTGGTTAGTTTGATATGCATGGCACTGAATATAAGTAGATGAGGTAGAATGTAATTTTTTATTATATTTATTGTCATCTTCATGAGCAATTAATATTTCCAAAATATTCCAACATTTCTAAAATGTTTTAAAAAACAATTTCCAGTAGTTTAGATCTGATTTTTGTGTGTAAAGTGTTTTTTTTTTTTTGGTAATTCAGTTCATATAGTAACTGAATTTGACTTAGCAGGTATTTACCAAAGTATTTTATATTATCTCATTAATTTAAATGAAATTCCTCTTTCTTTTTAAAAAAATTAATTTATTTAGTCAATTTAGGACATTATTCCTTGGTTACAAGAATCATATTTTTCCCTCCCTTCCCTCCCCCCACCATTCCCATAGCCGACATGCAATTCATTGGGTATTACATGTGTCCTTGATCAGAACCTATTTCCATGTTGGTGTTTGCATTAGGATGTTCATTTAGAGTCTACATCCCCAGCCATTTCCCCTCGACCCGTGTATTCAAGCAGTTGTTTTTCTACTCCCACAGTTTTTCCTCTGAATGTGGATAGTGTTTTTTTCTCATAGATCCCTCCAAGTTGTTAAAAAATTCCTCTATTTCTTGTTGTTAGGCTTTGTTGGTAATATATGGAAATGAACATAATTTATGTGGACTTATTTTATATCCTGAAACTTTTTAGTTGATTCTCTTGGATTATAGAAGTATACCATACATCATCTGTGAAGAGTGATAGTTTTGTTGTCTATTCTAATTCTTTCCACTTTTTCTCCTCTCATTGCTATAGCTAGAATGTTGAATAATAATGATGATGAGCATCTTTGCTTCACTCCTGATATTACTGGGAAAACTTGTCTTTGTTACAGATAACACTGGGTGGTGGTTTTAGATAGATACTCCTAATCATTTTTTTTCTTCTAATCATTGTAAAGAAAGCTGTATTCCCTGTTCTCTGGTGGTTTTTTAAATGGGTGTTGTATTTTGTAAAAAACTTTCTGCAAATCTGTTGAGATCATATGATTTCTGTTAGTTTTGTTTATTGCTCTGGTAAATTATACTGATAGTTTTCCTAATATTGAACTTGCCTTGCATTAATGATATAAAATTTACTTGGTCATATCCTTGTGATATATTGCTATGATTTTATTAGTATTTTATTTAAAGTTTTTCATGAGGGGAGGTTAGCCTACAGTTTTCTTGATTCACTTGTGAATCCATCTGGCCTTGGAGGTTTTTTTTTCTTAGAGAGCTCATAGATAACTGGGATAAGATGGGATTGTTTATTCTACTTCCTCTAATGTTAATCTGGGTGGTTTATATTTTTGTAAATATTCATCCATTTCACTTTGATCAAATTTATTGAGAGGTGGTTGGCTAAAATACCTCCTAATAATTGTTTTAATTTCCTCTTTATTGGTAGTAAATTCACCCTTTTTTCTTGATACTAGTAATTTGATTTTCCTTTTTAAAAATCAAATTAACCAATGGCTACCTATTTTATTGTTTTTTCTTCATAAAACTAGCTTTTAGCTTTATTTTGTTTATTATCTCCACCATGATTTTCAAGATTTCTAATTTGCTGTTTAATTTGTCCTTTTTCTAATTTTTTAATTGCATATCCAATTCATTGATCTATTCTTACTCTAATTTATTGATATGTATTTAGAGATATGAAATTTCCGCTAAATACTTCTTTGGCTGTGTCCTACAAATTTTGGTATGTTGTCTCATTGCTGTTGTCTTCAATGAAATTGCTGATTCTTTCTATGATTTATTTGTTCTTTGATCTCACTTATTTTTTAAAGTGTCCTTTGAAGATCTTGCTCTGTCAAACCTCAGCCTTGGATTACTTCCACTATCCAGTGCCCTTATCATACTTAGCTTACTGCTAAAGAAATTCTGCAGGAGAAATTCACAATGCCTTGCTGACTAGGTTTACTACAAATTTGATATATTCAATGGAACCTTCAATCCTTTTCCATTCCTCTTCAAAATGCCCAAAGGTCTTCATTCTTCCTCCTAGAACCTTACCTCCTATTTCACTGACAAATAATTGGGGCTGTTCACAAAGGACTTCTTTCTTATTCACATCTTACATCACTTAGAAACATTCTGCTACTGTCTAGAATATTTAGAAGTTCTCTATTTCATGAAAAATCCATTTTTCTACTATAAGATTATGCTATTTTTGCTGGGTAAGTTATTCTTTTGGTTATAAGCTTATATTCTTCGCCTTTTGGAATATTGTAGACCCTTATTTCTGCCCCTTTATAGTGATGGCTGCCAAATTGTGTGTGATTCTGACTGGATTATAGGTACTTGAATTCTTTCTTTCTGGTTGCTTGCCAGTACTTTTTGACCTAGAAGCTCACAATTTTGACTGTAATGTTCCTGGCAATTTTCATTTTTTTCCCCCCTGAAAGTGACTAGTAGATTCTTTCCATTTCTCTTTTGCTCTCTAGTCCTAAGAGATCTCTCTAAGCAGTTTTAAGATATCTTGAAATATGTCTAGGTTCTCATTTTTGGTCATAGGAAAAGGGAAAGGAGGACATAAGTATTAAGTGCCACTATGTGCCAGGCCCTTTGCTAAGAACATAACAGATACTATTTCATTTTTATTCTCATAGTAACCTTATGAGATAGGTACTGCCATTATCCCCATTTTATAGTTGAGGAAACTGAGGAACACAGGGATTAAGTGGTTTGCCCAAGGTCACACAGCCAGTAAGCTTCTGAGACTGGATCTGAACTCAAGTCCTCCTGAGCCTTCATGCACAATGCTTTATCCACTAGTGGCCTCCACGTCTCATGGCATTAAGGTGTTATAATTAAAAATAATCTTGGAGGCATATTAAATTTATAATTATTAGTAACGAGAATGAAAGAGAGAAAGAAAAATATTATCAGATTATCCCTTAACTACCCCCAGTCTCACTGCTGCTTCATCGGGTCCTAGATTACTAACTGGCCCTGGGCCATTTTACAAGTGGCAGCAAGGGGGCCCAGCAAACCTCATGGTTGGCCAGAAAAATTAAGGCCAGCTAAGGAGCCAGCATGCATTCCGGAAAGGACTGGAGCATTGCTTCCCCCAGCTCTTCTACTGTTCATGGTGTTACACCTAATTTGCTTTTGATTGGACAGTCTGGATCATGTGTTTTGATGTTGAGGCATGCAATCAGGCTTTTACCTGCCCATTTAGGAGGTCAGAAACTGCACTGTCCTACCTTAATGCATATGTGCTAGCTAATGAATTATATTTTTATGTTATTTTTACACATAGGTAGTCTGATGATTGTTATTTTTTTCTCCTTGAACCTGTTTTCCAGGTCATTTGTTTTTGCTGTGAGATATCTTACATTTTCTTCAATTTTGTTTTAGTCTTTGGCTTTATTTTAATATTTTTTTGTTGTCATGTGGAACCATCAATTTCCATTTGATACTATTTGATATTCTAATGTTTGGGGAGTTTGTTGCTTGGGCAGGGATTTGTACCTCTTTTGCCAAACTTATTTCCTTCCCAGCTCTTTCTTCTAAAACTAATTTCTTTTCTACATTTTACCTCTAGTATTCTCATTTCACTGATAAAGAATTCCTTTGGGGGGGGGGAACTTTTAAAAACTCTTGAACTCTTACAGGATGTTGTGCTTTTTTCTTTTTCTTTTTTCTCTAAGACTTCAAGTTGTGTTTTTCATTAAGACTTCATTTTTAAATGTTTTGGAGTTATTCTCCTAGGTTTGTCTTTAGCATCTATCATAGCAACATAAGACTCATGATTGTAGTGGGGTTCTTGTTCATCCTTGCAGCCTGCTTCCTGACTTAGAACTTCATTTTAGGGCTGGGCTTTGCACACCTTCTGGACAGAATATCTGGGCTGGGCTTTGCACACCTTCTGGACAGATTATCTGGGCTGGGCTGGCTACTTCTTTCTTGGGTTATAGAGTGTGAGTTATTCTAGGCTTTCAGGGTCAAAGACTTGTAAATTTTGATTGCTTTCCAAGTGCTCTGATCCATGGCAAAGTGATTGCTTTCCTCCTTGTCTGAGCTCAGCAAATTCCTGACCTACGTATTTGGGTCTGAGCAAGTGGACTATTGCTGGACTCAGCTACTCACTATTAATTAGCCACCTAGGAAGCTTTGCTGGATAGGGATGATAGAGTTTCAGGCTTTCCTTAGGTCTAGGATTCCTGCCCTAGTTATTCTTCTGCAAGCTTCATTCTGAGCTAAGAAAGCAAGAACTGAGATTGCTCTCTGCTCTTGGGATCTGAGCCACACCAGGGCTGCTTTCTTCTGAACTTGCTTCTTCTCAGTACTTTCTCCAGAACTTTCTACAACTCTCTCCCCAAGAATGCCACTGATAACACAGGCCTCATCAGTCTCTCACTATCTGTGACCTGGAACTGCGTAATGGGCACCTCTTCCCACAATGATGTCTTGGGATGAGACTGGGACTTCTTCTTACCTTGGTTCATTGCCTCTCTCTTTGCTCTGGATTGGTCCCCTGGTGATGCACTCCTGTCCAGATCCATGCCCAGTATTCACAGAGCTCTCTTTCTCCTTGTGCTACATTTTTGTGGAAAAGTGACTGTGATCTTTTCTTAGATTCTGCATCTAGATTTTGTCTGGCACATTTTCTAGGTCTTTTTGGAGGAATGGGGGGTAAGGTTTATGCCTGCTACTCTATCTCCATTATATGTGATTTAAATGATTTATTTCACCTCTTCTGATTGCTTCTATCTGGGTTGGCTAAGAATTCAGTCATTAGCCATGAATAATCCCTTGTTGTGGTTTTCTTCTAATTTTTTTAATGGCATGACCATTAATATTCAGGTAGTTATATAACTGTTTTAAGTATTATTGGACATGATGTAAGACTGGCTTAAACTTAATTTCTGCTGACCCATTTTACAGTTTTTCCCAGGACTTCTTGTTAGAGTTCTTATTCTTAGCTAGGTAATTAAGGTTTTGCCTTTATTAATATAGTATAGGGTTATTGAGTTATTTCTCACTCATCATTGACAAGTATGTTCCATATAGTTACAGTATTTTCTAACCAGTGCCAAATAGTTGTGATGATTACTATTTTAGAATATAATTTGATATCTCCTTCAAACCTACTTTCTCATTTTTAATTGTTACTTTAAATATTGTAGACCGTTTCCCCTCTCTAAGTGATATTTTGAAAACATTTTGGCTACCTCCATAAAGAATTTCCTTGATAGTTTGCCATGGCACCAAAATAACAAGGTTTATTCAATGTTTTCCAAAATTGTAAGATCCAAACCATCTCCCTCCCCCCACTCTGAAATGGTAAATTGTTTGATCTGGAACATACATGTATTATATAAAACCCACTTCCATATTGGTTATTGTTGTAAGAGCATATTTATGCGAAACCACAACTCCCAAATAAAACCATAAATGTACCCGATGGGAAAGATAGTATGGTATGCTTTAATCTGCATCCTATTCCAAGCTTGAAAGAATAGTTTAAAATAAAATCTGGATTCCTGCTGTAAATAGTTTCAAGTATCTCACTGAAACTGTATCTAGAAGATCAGATACAGTAATATAAATACAAGCAGGCATCTCAACAGCAGTAAGTTTAGCAGCAAGAAGAATTTATGCTAATGTGATGTAATATAACTAACTCACTGACAGCTAAAAATCTTGAAAGATTTCTAAAAATGCAGTTTTATACTAGAGGCTTTATATCAACAGAAATGGGACTAGTAACAAGATCTGTTCTGAAAGAATAGTTTTAAATGAAATCTAGATTCCTGCCGTAATGTCAAGGAAGTAAAGCTGCATTCTTTTTTAATAAATTAGGTTTAGTTATTAGCACATTTCCTGTGTGATTAAAAGAAATATAAATGTATTTTTCTTAGCACCACCCCCCCCCACCCCCCATCATTAGAATAGTCAGGTTTGTGTGCCACTGATAACTTTTTTATTTGTTTGTTTTGAAAATAAGTGGCTTGGGGACTATAAAGAACTAAATAGTGATTACAGATTAAGAAAAAAAAAGACAAACTTGACCCGAATGTAAAAGTGGCACAGAGGACTACATAGAGCTGATGCAGCAGCCCATACAAGAAGAGGCAGCACCAATGACTGAAAACATTAAGATAGAGACAGGTGGAAGGAAGGCCACTCAGTTTGGAGAGAGCAAAGAGACAGGCCAGGTTTGAGACTGAAATTCCAGGCCAAGTGGGCAAATATGGCCTTCCTCCCCCTTTATATCTTTAGTTTCTTTAATTCTCAAAGGCTCTTCATTCACAAAAATGTTATTACTCATTCTCAAATAAAGCGTATGCTTTAAAATTTTTTTTCACCTATTAAGTGATTATTCTCAGATTTTTGGAGTCCCAGACTAGCTCTCAATTCATACAACATTGCCTCTCCAATTCTTTTTTTTAATCCTCTTTTTATTTATTTATTTTTAAAATTTAAATATTATTTTATTTGGTCAATTTCAAACATTATTCATTGAATACAAAAATAATTTTCTTTTCCTCCCTCCCCTTCCACCACCCCTCCCATAGCCGACAATAGCTGACGCGCAATTCCACTGGGTGTCACATGTGTCCTTGTTTCGAACCCATTTCCATGTTGTTGGTATTTGCACTAGGATGTTCATTTAGAGTCTCCATCCTCAACCATATCACCTCGGTCCCTGTATTCGAAGCAGTTGTTTTCTTCGGTCCAATTCTTTTTAAAAGTTGTTTAGTTAACCAAGAAAAGGAAGGCATACTATACTACTCTTAATCTATCTGAAAATTGGGATCTACTTTACAAAAATAATATTTAGCATTTTAATTTTTAAAAAATATATTGTTTTAAAACTAAAGACGAATTACTTATGTGGTAAGACATAATTAGGTTAAAATGCTTTGAAAAGGGAAGAAATACTTAAATGCTAGAGAAAATTTAATGAAATTTTTTTCACTCTTGATTGAAATATGCAAGTTTTTTCTATCATTTTATGGTATTACATAACATTAGTGAGCCATCCCAGTATCTTACTATTGTTGTTACTATATTTTGTTATATTGTTATATTGTATATTATATTATATAATATATAATATATATATTGTTATATTGTTACTATATTTTTCTTTCAAATTTTTGTTAACGATTCTTTTTCAAGAGAGTTATGCTGTTTCAGTGTATAGAGGCCAGTTCAGTAGTATAAAGAGCCTCCTCTATTTCAGGTATTGTGCTATACACTAGAGATAAGAGAATAAAGAATGAAATGGTCACAAATTGCTTACCTCCTAATGAGGGAGACAAATATATATATATATATTATAACATACATATTATATATATTATATAATATACATATTATATATATATTAAAAATACATACATATATATATATATATATATAGATAGATAGATAGATCTACAAGCTAGTTTGGGAAAACCACTAGCAGTTGGGAGCATTAGGAAAAGCTTTATTTAGAAGATGTATTTTAAGTTACCTACTTTGGTATGGATTCTCTAATGAAGAATTACCAGTCAAACTAAAAATTCCTAGTGGAAGAACTCTACCAGTACATACAGAGGCATCTTAGCATTAGTAGACTTGTAGGAATCAAACACTGAACCTCTTGCATAGCAGGTAGAGACATTCCTCATTTTTTCTCCTCCCCCTCATCTTTCCTTTTCTTATCATTCCTTCCCTCATTTCGTCTTGCCCCTCTTCACTCCGAGGCAAAATCTTTTCTTCAATTGGAACTAGAACTAGCCTTGTGGAAGTAGCAAAAAAATTCAAGGCATTTTGCAAAGACTTTAAAGATATGGATGAACAGAAATGGCATGATGGCAGCAGACTTTGGTGGAGAATCTTGCAGTTGACCTCTGATTTTGGAAGTCTATAAACGTTACTAAAACTCAGTATTTGGTTGCAAATTCAGACTCGCTCATAATTATTTAGTATCTGTCAAGTGCACACTGAGACAAGATGCAAAACTTATGGAAGCAAAAGAGAAGGTTCAGAGAATAATGGGAAGAAGAGGTTTTGCAGATAGCCTAGAAATATATTACCTTGCTGACCCTTATTTTTTTCTAAATCAGACCTCTTATTGGTGATGTACAGAAGTATTTTGTCTCATGGGCACATGTTTATGTAGCTGTTAGAGGTAGGAATTGTATCTTTCTTTCAGATATCAGGTGAATACCTTCTCCCAGTTTGTCCATAGGTAAGTAAGATTTCTAGTCATGAAACTCTGAAGTCATGAAACATCCCCCCGCCTCCCTCTAAACAGAGGGGGGGAGGAGAATCATATTTCCCTCTTTTCCTAGGAACTGGGAATTTTGATATTTAGTATAGATGCAAAAAGAAGTTTATACCTCAAGAATGTTCTGTACCACAACCATAATTATAAGAGACCTCCCTGCACAGCTGTTGCCCTAAGTACAGGGATGCCTCAGGGAGGCTGGAAAAGAAGGTATTCCATCCATAAGTATTTTATTAAAGAGTCAAATTTTCTCCCCTATAAGATTATACTCATTTTTTTCAGGGTAAATTATTCTTCCCTTTTGGAATGATGCCTGCCTGCTATATAGACATGTGCACCTAACTGGCTCCTTTTTTTTTTTTAATTTAAATTTATTTTTTTACATTAAAATACCAGGTAACTCCTTCCCTCTTTCCCCTACCCCATTAGAGAAGGTATTATTTGACAAAAAGATGTGTATATATTAAAACTATGTCTTTATTTCTTTTTTTTTTTAACCCTTACCTTCCATCTTGGAGTCAATACTGTGTATTGGCTCCAAGGCAGAAGAGTGGTAAGGGCTAGGCAATGGGGGTCAAGTGACTTGCCCAGGGTCACACAGCTAGGAAGTGGCTGAGGCCAGATTTGAACCTAGGACCTCCCATCTCTAGGCCTGGCTCTCAATCCACTGAGCTACCCAGCTGCCCCCTATGTCTTTATTTCTATATATATAGCTGTTCTTTCTCTGGAGATGGGCATACATAAGTAATTCTTTGGTTTTTTTTGTTGTTATAATGTTCTCTTGGTTCTGCTTATTTCCATCTTAAGAATTTCATATAGGTCTTTCCGTATTTTTTAAAAACCCTTACCTTCTGTCTTAGAACTGATACTGAATACTAATTCCAAGGTAGAAGAACGGTATTCAGTAAGGGCTAGGAAATGGGTATTAAGTGATTTGTCCAGGGTCACACAGCTAGGAAATATCTGAGATCACATTAGAATCCCGGACCTCCTAGTCTCTAGGATTGGCTCTCAATCTCCTGAGCCTCCTAGCTGCCCCCTTTCCATATTAAAAAAAAAAAAATTAACATGCTCATCATGCTTTAAGGTGCAGTAGTGTCCTATCACAGTCATATGCCACAACTTGTTTACCCATTTCTTCTTGAAATCTTTATTGCTTCTCACAGTATTTTTTCTTTGATGTGGAAGTGCTAAATTTGACCAATGATGCTCCTAGGTGTTTTTCATTTCTTTTAAGTTCTGTGCTGTATATGATGATGCTAAGAGATTTGAACTATTTCTATCCCCTTTCAAGTTGCATAGAAGCTACTTTACCCAAAGAAAGTGAGAGAAGAAAACTTTTAAGCATTGGTGATGAAAAGCCCACAAGATCTGGGTAGCAATATTGAGATGCAAACAGAAATTTAGAGATGGGACTTAGCACTAATGAGAAGAGATTTAGTTTACCTTTCTGAATCTTACTGTCTTCAAGGGCCATAGAGAGAGTTGACAGATAAGATCTGGTTGTACTTTCATTAATTTTAAAAGAGGAAAGAAAAAGGTGTGTGTGAGAGAGGGTGAATATGTTAGAAAAAAATGAGAAAAGGGTAAAACTTTATTATTTTTGCATAATTGGGGCTTGTCAGGAAAAGAGTATACAAACATAGGAGTGTACCAAACAGGTTTCTCTCAGACATGTCTGAACCTTGCAGAGGAGAAATAAATGCTCATAAACACATGTTTGGGGGTAAAGGTGTATTAAAGGAGCATAAGAGGGAGCTGAGACTGTGAGGGAAGAGTCATAAACAAAACAAAGAGAGTAGATCATAAAGGGAGAATTTAAAAGAGCACTGTATAATGAGTGAAACTCATTATTTGGCCTTGATGGTGAGAGGAAGAGCCGAGGAGTTAGAACAGACCACAATAATTTTAGATTATTAATGTTGATAATTTTTTTCTTTTTCTGTCTGTTTACTTTGCAGAAGTATGGAAAAGGATGAAAAAGCATAAAAGTATGATGAGGTAAATTAAGGCCATTCATTGCAACCCTTGCTATGAGGGTTTCTTGAGATTAAGGAATTAAAAAATGAGAGTTGATCATTTTTCCTTCCCATTTTAATTCCTTATGACAAATATTTTTCCAAATGAGTGATTACGTGCTAACTAAATATGCAAAGGAGATTTATTAAAGGAGATTATTTGTAGCCTGCTGGAGATAAGAATGGGATACCAATGACTACCAAATATGTGTATAAATTGAGGCAGTGATATGGTAGCTCCTGAGATTATGAAATCTAATGTATCCAAAATAGCATTCCCTTTTTGTATAGGAAAAGTCCACCATCTGTCCTATGTTTAGAGATTTTCCTTCCTTTTCAGTTTCCAAGATGGGGATTAGTGGAGCAAAATGTTAGCTGCTACCTTTGCTTTCAGATCTATCCTTTGGGATCTTTGAGTTCAGTAATTGAGTGAGAAGAATGAAATTGTAATTTTGCCTGATTCAAGGTCGATTTAAAGGACTGTGCAAAGACTTATCTGTGATGCCTGCTGCCATGAGGCTGTCTGGGTTCATATAGATATTTAGCAGTAAAGTTGCTTTGGGCAAAGGGAAAAGCAGCCATATTGATTGATTTTAGGGGTCAAAACAAGTTTATCCACCTAAAATTAGGTGAAGACTTCATATTGTAAGAATAATTTAGGGTCATGACCTAATCTATATTTAATTTTTGGTTGCCAAGGGATATCCCAAATAAAATACCCAAGTCAGTTTGGAAATCTATGGTGGTTTAATCAATATAGAGGAAAGAAATCAAAGAGAGGAGAGAGGGAAAGGGTATAGGATTTCTCCTGCCTGGCCTGTGCCAGGGGGAGTTCAAAATCCTGCGCTACAAGGTTTCTGAAGAAGATTAGAGGCTTCTAAGTAGATAGTGTTTGGAAGGTAAAGGAGGAAAAATAAGCCTAAACTCCAAGAAAGCTCAGAGAAGACTCCTCACCTGAACTAGGTTACTAGGCTTCCTCCAGTATGGTATCAAGGAAAACTCACTGCTAAACTGGACAATAGCTGCTGCCATGCCAAGATGCCGAAAGGCTCAGCATGCTGCCGCCAGCCACCTCTCTGTTGCCAAAAGAGGCTGGAGAGAGGAGGTGACGCGAAATATATAGACGGTTTTACATCACTTTCCTTCATCTCACCTGCACCAATGGTAGCTTAAGCTTGACTTAGGACAGCCCAGGGGTATGTCAGCTGTTTCTGATTTGTCATTTGCTAGCACATGTCTATCATAGGCCATCCTCCTATATACTTAATCCTTAAATATGGGTGTAGACATTCCTGATTTTGTTAGACTAAGTAGGGTGGAGTATTCTAAAGTTTACAATATGATATGAGGAAGAAAACTAGAATTCCTACTTCTAATACAAAAACATGTACATGAGAGAATTTCTAGGGATTTTGAAGTTGTAGAATGAATTTTTCCCCCTCTCCTTTCCTCCACCCAGAAATAAATAGGATTTCTCCTTCTTAGTAATAGGGAATTTTGACAAAACATTTCTTTTTCAAAAGCATGTTTACCTGCACATGCATGTGTGTTAAGATGATCTAATGGTTTGTTTGGCTAGTGTGTATTTCTACATGTGTTAGAATCAACATAATGATATTAAAAGAGTTGTGGTTTAAAAAATAAATTGTATTGACTCCTTTGTTTTGTTCAGATTGCTAAAGTTTGATTTCTAAAACATTTTGCAAATATGATTTCTATTTTATGAACATTTCTTTTCAAATTCCATTTTCTACTAAAAAGTAAAGAATTATGATCCTCCAAGGAGCTCCCAATTTCCTTCAAAATGGACGGTTAATTATCTTTTTCTGAAAAAGTTGTACTTTGTAAACCACAAGTATTTTTTTCTCAGGTATCAAGAGCTTCTCTGGTTTAGAGAAGTAATCTTTAAAAAGCCACTAAATGTATAATCCTACTTGCTTTTTGCAATGACTAAAAGCAGAAAAAGGAATGCTTCTTTTCTACCTTTTGCTCCATCCACCTCATTAAACTGTTCTTCTGTGTACTGCTTAGATCCAAACGGTTCTTTTTTTTTTTTATTAATTTATTTAGTCAATTTAGAACATTATTCCTTGGTTATAAGAATAATATTCTTTCCCTCCCCCCACCCTTCCCACAGCCGACCCTCAATTTCATTGGGTATTACATGTGTCCTTGATCAAAACCTATTTCAATGTTGTTGGTGTTTGCATTAGGATGATCATTTGGAGTCTACATCCCCAATCATATCCCCTCGACCCATGTATTCAAGCAGTTTTTCTTCTGTGTTCTACTCCCACAGTTTTTTCCTCTGAATATGGATAGTGTTTTTACTTGTAGATTCCTCCAAGTTGTTCAGGATCACTGCATTGCCACTAATGGAGAAGTCCATTACATTTGATTGTACCATAGTGTATTGATCTCTGTGTACAATGTTCTCCTGGCTCTGCTCCTTTCTCTCTGCATCAATTCTTGGAGCTTGTTCCAGTTCCCATGGAACTCCTCCACTTTATTATTCCTTTGAGCACAATAGTATTCCATCACCAACATATACCACACTTTGTTCAGCCATTCCCCAATTGATGGGCATCCCCTCATTTTCCAATTATTTTTTGCCACCACAAAGAATGCAGCTATGAATATTCTTGTACATTTTTTTTACTTATCTCTTTGGGGTACAAACCCAGCAGTGCTATGGCTGGATCATAGGGTAGGCAGTCTTTTAGCACCCTTTGGGCATAGTTCCAAATTGCCCTCCAGAATAGTTGGATCAGTTCACAACTCTACCAGCAATGCATTAATGTCCCTACTTTGCCACATCCCCATCAGCATTCATTACTTTCCATTGCTGTCATGTTAGCCAGTGAAAATGGTTCTTAATTCCTGTGGGAGTTCCAGTTTTATAATTTAAAATAGAACTTTTAAGAAAGAAAGGAACATGATATAGCTGTTTAATGTGCTTTTGTCTACGTAGTTGCACCCATAATTAGTAAGATTAAATTGTTCAAAAATTTTAATATTTTCCCATAAGAGAAAAGGGAAGGAAGACTATTAGATGTCATATGTTTCTCATATTTCTTAGGTTTCTTCTTGTAGTATGCTATTGCTAAGTATATCCTTAGCTATTTGAGTTTTCACTGGCCATGCAGTACATATTTGATTCCTCTTCAGGACTGCTGAAATATTAAATGATGATTAAGAAATCACTAAAAGTAAAAATTCTAATTGTTTCAATCTTTAATGCATTTTGTAAGAAAGGATAGTCTGAGTCCACATTTAGATATAAAACATTTAGGCTAAAACAATATGTTTCCCTCACCAATACGTTTTTCTAAGCAGGTTAAAAAGCAGAAATAAGTACACCAAATGTCAACCTATGATAGAGGAATAGAAGCACCTTGTAATCACACACACATAAATACTTCAGGACACTAGACCTACAAACTGTTGTTAGTCTCAAGAGTCAGAAGGAGAGTTTGAGGAGCAGTGATAGGAGGGAGAAAGTGATTTTTAGCCACATGCTGATAGGGTTGTAAACCACTGATGGATAGTGTAGCCTGGGACACTCAGGTATCAAAATATTTCATTTCCGTGGTTTGTTTGATCTACAAGGATCATTTAATTAGTGGATTTTTGGAGTAAATATTTTACTCAGTATTAAGTGTCTATGAGGCTTGATGAATTTAGCTAGGGGGAAAACACTTCTCAGATACTTTTTTGTCTTCCTAACTGTAAGTCCAGTGTCATCACTTTCCCAGGGTCACAGTGTTTTCTTTTTCATTTAGGAAGCATGAGTAAGGAGTAGGATATGTTTTTTTAAGGAACTTGTAGGTATTTTCTCATTGATATAATTAATCCTAGGAAAATAGAACGAGGGAAAAATAAAGACTTTTGTTGAAATTTGTTGTAAATAGTAAGTTAAAGTATATATTAGCCATCTTAGAAGATTCAATTTATAATTTTTTAGAAGGTAAAAAGTGAATGACTTCAAAGGGGGTAAGAGTCATAGTGTGGAGAAAGTGTATTAATTGAAAGTAAATATGGGCACAGCTAGGTTGCACAGTGGATAGTGCACCAGGCCTGGAATCAGCAAGACTTGGGTTCAAATTTGGCCTCAGATACTTCCTAGCTATGTAACCCTGTTTGCCTAGCTCTTGCCCTTTTGTATTAAGAGTTGAGACTAAGACAGAAAATAAGGGTGCTTTAAAAAAAATAAACATGGTATGTATGAAGTTACCTCTTAAATAATTTGTATTTTTTGCATATTTATAAAATGTTCAATTTTAAGTTGTTAATATACATGAATTAACTCCTAATGCCTTGTTGTAGGATACTTACTCCTAGATGTTAACTAATATTTCTTTTCTTTTTTCTTTTCTTCAATAGTAAAAAGCCCTTTTGATGAAACGTTTGAAAAGATCCAAGTAAGTAAAGATTGACAGTGGCAAATTGATTTTGTTCTCTTATGTTTTAGAATTTTGAGAGTTGAAACCTCAACAGCCATCTAGTTAAGCCCATATCAATGTTCTAAGATTATTTGAATACCTTACATAGAATTGAGAACTCATTTTCATGAGAACCCAAAGTTCTTTGGTTCCTATGTACTATAAGTTCAATTAAATCCTGTTCTGTTACTATCAAGAAGCAGAACAATTTTAATCCTGGGATAATTGACTTTTAAAGAACTGATATATTTCAGATATATAGATATAGAATTGATAATTTCATTTAAAATTTTCATAATACCAATTTGCTCCTTCTAAATTTTAGTAGGCAAGAATTGCTATTTTAGGTGTATATAAACATTGTCAGACAGTTGCATAATTTAAAGATATTGATCTTAATATATTTAATCTAAGATGGCTAAAAATTGGCTCCTAACTTTTATTGTGTTTATAACCATGTAAAAATTTATCAGATTACCCACATCTGTATAATATTTTACATTCTTGTTTGATCTTGTTTATGTAGTGAGTTGATTATCATTTTTGGCCTTTTATTTTACTTTATTATAGGATTAATAAGACTGAGATGGACAATGCAATGGCTTTTTTTTGGTCAAGATTTAAATATGCTTCACTTTCCCTGTGGTATGGGACCCAGTTTATTGCCAGTATGTTACCTCCCTCATTGTGACACAAAAAATATTACTACTTCTGTTCTGGATATAATAAGTACCTTATCCCTTCTCGCTATCTGGGAGATCTTGGAATTATATTAGAGTAATAGAATCGCAAACCAGCAAAATAAAGATATAGCCTTGAGGCAGACTTTAGCCAGCTACCACTCATTATTATAGACCAGAGGGTATTGTCTATTGTCAAGCTAGCACATATTTATCTACGCACTATAATGTAGTATGCATAAAGGACTACAGGAAGTGAGCCATTTGGATCTCTTACTACTGAATAATTATCTTAGGGTCTAATGAGGCCTTTTAGAAAGGGGAAATTTTAGTTGATTCGAAAGAAAGGTAGTGTGAGAAAAGGATAGATAGAATTTTAATGGTAGAAGGATGGAAGGTGAGTTTGTCATTCACAGGTAATTAGTAAAGAGGATTGGAAGAGTCACTGGGGAAATTTGACAGATACTGTATTAGGTAAATAGAAAGACTGCCGTGCACAGCTAAGGCTCACTTGAATTTGTAGTAATCATCCAGCTGGTTATGTTCTTGATGAAGTCTGACTTTATCCTCTTAGCAGAGTTGTGTTGGACCAGAAGTCCAAAATGAGACATAAATTTTCAGACACAGTATATGGACTTGCTTTGATTGTACCCTCATATTTGGGGAGAAATGAGAGTTGGTTGAGATGATGGTTAAAAAAAGGTAAAGAAAAAAAAACACATGACAATAAAACATTTATAAACTTCAAAGAAGACTTCAGAGTGAAGTTCAGAATGGGCCCAAACCATTAGTTTTATTACTATCATTAATTTGGTATGTACTTTATAAAAAACTACAGCATCAAAATTCATTTTCATTTGTAATCCTTTTTTTGATTCTTTATATATTTAAATACTCATATTTATTGCTATTTATGTTCATAATAAAAAGAAAATTTTAAAAAGAAAAAAATAGCCTATCAAGCACAAAATAAATTATAAAGGCCTAACCAAAAAAGAAGATGTAGGTGCATCTACAAATAGTTTACTCATAGAATCAAAGGTGTATAAAATTTTAGTCACTTGTGACTTCTTTGCATGCCTACTTTTATATAAGAAGAGATGCATGTCAGAAGGACTTTAAGTGAGTGTTCTTTTCTTGCTTCCTTTCCCTGATCATAGACTTAGAATAGAGTTGAGCTCATGGGTTCTTAGTATTTTTAGTGTTTGTAGGCACTGTGGCTGTCTTATAAAGCAAGACAAGCAGGTGTTTTTAACCTGGGATCAGTGAACTTGGCTTTTTTTTTTTTAAACCTTTACCTTCCACCTTAGAATCAATACTGTGTATTGGTTCCAAGGCAGAAGGATGGTAAGGGCCAGGCAATGGGGGTTAAGTGACTTGCCCAGGGTCACATAGCTGGGAAGTGTCTGAGGTCAGATTTGAACCTAGGACCTCCCATCTCTAGGCCTGACTCTCCATCCACTGAGCTGCCAGTCTGCCCCTGAACTTGGCTTTTAAAGAATATTTTAACAACTGTTATTCTAATAAAATTTTGCCTTTTTTTTTTGTATTTTATACTATGCATTTAAGAGCATTCTGATAACATAGGAATCCCTTTAGTTATTTGGTAGATGAGAAAATGAAAATTCAACAGTCAAGTGATTTTCCCAGGATCACCCAAAAAATAAATGGCAGAGCTAGGACTCAAGTCAGATCCTTGGACTCCAAATCCAGCACATTTCCCACTGTATCACAGTCATGGGTGTCTCTTGGATCATTCATATAGTATGTTGGCATGTGGGTACTTTTCAGTTTTTTTTCCCTCACATTTTCTTTGTTGACTTTTTTTGTCCATGGGATACCGGGTAGCCTAGACTCTAGAATGCTAAAACTGGACTCAGAGATTTCCAGGTTTAATTGTACCTCCAAACCTAACTGACTGAATGACCTTGGAGAGGTTACTTAGCTTCTCAGTCTCAGTTTCTCAGCTTTCTAAATGAAGATAAGAGGACTTGCCTTTTGTTGCGAAGATCAAATGAGCTGAGATAGTGTTTGCAAAACAACACTAAGTCCGTATTAACTTGTTTTATTAGCCATGATTTTCCTTTTTTTTAAACCCTTACCTGCCATCTTAGAATCAATATACTTTCATTTCAAGTACAAAGGTCATTCTTCTGTGTAGAGAAAACAGGAGCAAATTAAGAAGGGAGCAGCTCAGCCTTCTCTCCTCATTGGAGAGATTACCTTTGTTGATGTACTGAAATCTACTTTCTCCAAAGCTAGGGTGCATGTCAAGATTAGACCCAGTGCTTCTTTCCTGCTCTAGGGTGGAACTGACTTTCTCTGAATGTTCCTATCATTTCCACTGCAGAGATCGATTCCATTCCCTCAGTTAATAAGAATTGGAGCCAGATGAGAATTTCTCCTTGTTGATTCCTCTGCCTTTGCAAGGATGAAATTATCACTAAGGCAAGTTAGTAAAAAGTTCTACTTTTGCTGGAGAATGAACTCTAATAATAGAAAGGAACCTAATTGAATTCCCCCATCATTACTGTATCATGTTGTGTCTCTATGCCAGTCTTGTAGTCTGTTTCCCAAACTCCCTGGAGATATGGTGATTTCTAATGACAAAAATTACTGTTTTTCTCCATTAAGCATCATCCAGATACTTTGTCATGCCCCTTTGTTTCCTGGATTTCTTCATATGAATACATCTTTGTTTTAAATTACTATTTTTTTAATGAATGGAATTTTTTTTTCTCTTATCATCACCCCCAGTACTGGACACATGTGTTTACTTAAGTGGAACACGTTCCCTCCTTGTCTTTGTCCAACAATATATGCTTCATTTTGAACTCTTGTTTTAACACTGTCATTTTGTCAGGAAATAGATCACATGCTTCCATATTTACATTTTTATGTAGATCATATGTATGTGTGTATGCATGCATATGTAATAAATATATATGGAAGAATATACCTTCTAATAAACACTATCCCCCTTCCCTCCTTTAAAACTATTACCCATGTTCCTTTTGAGAAAATGAGTGAATAAAGCATTTATTAAACACTGTACAACCCTGGGAATACAAGTTAAAAATAAGTCAGAGCCCCTGTTTTTCAAGAAGATTGTATTCTTATGAGGGGAAGAAAACACAGCAGATTTCATCTGCAAATCAAATGGGAAGGACCCCTGGTTCTTGGGGACCAGAAGCAAAACAGACTTCCATGCTGCCTTTTGTCATTTTCACAGATAAAATTACATTAGTTTCTGGTCTTGAATTGTTGGGCAGTACCAAAGACTTTGTGACAAAAACTTTCTATGTATTGAATAAAGTCTACTCATCCAGATCCATGGTCCAGTTATAGGCTTCATCCCACAAAAATTCATTGATTCCTGTGACATCAGATTTGCCACTTTGTGCTGCCTAATCTTAAAGCATTTATGTATAGATGTGGGTATGGATTTGTCTTGTGATTTCCCACTTGCCTCCAGGGTTTTTCTTATAGGTTCTCTTCATAAAAGTATTTAATTCAGGTATACACATAGGTAGTCTTCTTCATTCCGTTTATTTTAAAGCCCTTTTTAAAAAATAGCCTTTAATTTCCACTTTTACCAAGTTTTGTTAGGTGGACTCCATCTCTGGTCAGGAATATTTTATCCCTGTGTTATAAACCCAGAAAGCTTCTCATTTTCTGACACCATCTTCTTAGCCAGCTGTTGTGGACAACAATGAGGAAAATCACAGGTCTGCCCATGTGGTCTTCAGTTTTTTTGTATACCACTTCATGATAGTTGGCAATACTTTTTAGGTCCCTTCTGGAAGTGTCATTTGTATCCTTGTGAATCACATCCCTTTTGAGAATTCTTAGGATGTTCTTTTAGGTTTTGGATTTACATTCCAGGAAGATTATGGATATCTAGATTATCATCAATCAACATGGAGCTGCTTAAATAACTCCTGAGCTATATGTGTATTTCTCCTCTTCCTCCCTTCTTTCTCCATCCTGGATGATCTCTCAGTTCCTCATTCTCTGGTAGATAGCAGCTTCTTCCTCCAAGCAATCAGGCTTCTCAGAATTGTTTGAAATTCTTCAGTGTACATTTGTCCTTTTCCTTAGCTTTCTCCTTTGCATGCTGGATCCAAGTCACCATACAATGCTCCTACTCTTTGATTCTTCTTTTGATTATTATTTTGATCACTGGTTTATTTGTTATTCCTGTCCTTTACACCCCAATCAATCAATTCCTCCTTATTAGTGAGAATCCTCTTTTTTTAAAAAGGAATTTCTCCTTGTTGCATTTTCCATTTTATTAAAGGATTAAATATTAAGATAAGTCAAGAAGTGATGAGTGTTGCTGGTTTTCATGGAGAACACTTGATTTTATGTCTGGATAATTCATGTCCCCCATCACTACTATTACCAGTCTTTTTTGCCTACTCTATATTCTGTTTCCTGAATTTATCTGTTAATCTGTCCACATCATCTGAAAAAAGCATTAGTGACAATTGTTTGATTCTATCCTCATTTGAAGAAGAACCCTCTGGTTTTTTCTTGCAGTTTTTACTTTGATGAATTTCTGAGTGTCTTGAAAATTATTTTTTTCCCCTTGTTCTATTCTCTGTAGTAATGGAATAAGTGAAATATATAAACCATCTTATTCTTTTCCATCCTAAGTTTGAAACCCTTTTGTTTATATTTCTAAGATACCGGGCAAATAGTCTTACAAGTCTTTGATAAATACACTCCATGCCAGAGTAGGCTTCTGCCATTCCCATATTTTTAGCTGTGGCACAGAAATCATAATCACATTCTCAGACAATGTAGTCTTAGCCAGCTGTTGACTTCTCAGATCAATTTTTGTCTTCTGTCCTGTGCTTTAAATAAGTAGCCACATGGAAAACAGAATTTATGCCCCTACAGTTTTTAATTTCCTACTTGAAATTTAATCATCTTTGGTAATAGTTTTTAGGTTCCTTTGAGAAGTGCCATTCATGCCCATATAAATATTACCCACTATGGGTAGGTTGTCATCTATTTTGCTTGGAGGTTCTCTAATGTCTTGGATATAAAGGCCTAGAAGCCCATCAGACTTTCTTTTTACGTATCAATCCAGCAGATAAGGTTGGCTTTGGGTAGGGAGTTATCAGCCTTCTTCCTCAGACCCTTCTGGATACTCTCTCAATTGGAAACTTCAATGGCTATACCTAATTTTGCCTTCTAGGGCAAGTTCTTCAGAACTCCCATTTCTTTAGAAAGTGTCTTAAATTGTTTTGTTTTGTTTTTTTAAACTCCAGATGACCTTTTAATTTATTTCTTTGGTGGCCTTCTGACAGTGTACTTCTCTTCTACACTTGAGATCTTTGTTCCATCTCCCAGGCCCCATTGCAGTTTCATTTGTGTTTGTTTGAGAACACTTAAACTGGAGTATGGAGGCCCTTCATTTAGCAATGACGTATTGTAGTCCCTTTATCTTCTCTTATGTGAAGGAGATGTGACCGTGAAAAATGTGGTTTTCAAGACTGTGAATTGCCAAAATTGTAAAGATAATTTTAGTGTCTTGATTTAAAATAAAAAATAAGTGGTCGCCATGGGAAAAATTCCCAAATATGAAATACCCAAGTCATCTGGGTTTTATGGAGATTTTAATTAATACAAATGAAGGAATTAAGGGAAAGGGAGAGAGATAGAGTAAGAGGAAATAGTAGGAAAGGGTCTAGGCCAAATGGTCTAGGCCAAAGCCGTAAGAGACTAGTTAGTCTTTAATCACTCACCACAAGATCGTTCCAAGCAAGCTCTAGTGTTCAGAGAGACCCTCCAATTTAGCTTCCAAACTCAACTAAGTTCAGAGACCCAGCTACTCCAATTAGTCCGAGATCCAATTCACCCTAAGTTGAGAGAGCCAGCTCCTTTTAAAGAGAAATTTCTATTATGTCACCTCCCCTAAATTTTCACATCTAGCAATCACAGTAGACGTTTTCCACAGGACTGACCATTCTTAATTCACATCTTCTTTTGTTAATGACCTTCCCTGAGTAGACTAAAACTTCACACCTCTTGCTAAGCTTGCCCTTTGTAAGTTGCTTGACCTTTTAGTGATTAATTTAACCTTTATAGGTACTTAGCACCTTTTTGTATTAGATCTAAAAATAGACCTAGCTTAAGGTTTTGGCCTCACTATAAGTATGAGTTAGGGATTTTTTCATTGTTCAGTAAGGAGTTTTACAACTTTATCTTCTCCTAAAGTATGCCTAAGTATGGGTGGAGTAATATTAAAATTCCCAATACATTCCTTATCAAGTACCTCCATTGTTTAAATGGGGAATAGCCTTAACCAAATCTTCCAAGGTAGAGTCTGAGCAGTTATAAGATTCACAGGGACCATCCCACACTAGAAACATTCACTGACTTAAAGCAGAAATACAAGTGTTTCATGCTCAATGCAAGAAGCCACTGCCAAGTACTCACCATACACATTGAGATTTCTCAAACTTATTTTAATTCTACTGCCAGTAGGTGCTTATCTGTTAATAATTTGACAGCTAATCCAGCCTCCAGTGTCTCAGAGCCTTCACAGCCATGCCCCATCAGCTTCCTGATTGCATACTACTAACCACTATTTATTTCAAGTTTTTAAATAATAATTTACCTTCTTCTTCTTCCTCTTCTTCCTCCTCTTCCTCGCCAACTACTGCCTTCTCTTTTTTTTGTTCCCCTAGAGTTCCCTTCTGGTCCTTTCTTCTTCATTCTCCTTCTTTCTCTTTCTGATACTGGATGGTCTTGTCCCTCATCTTATCTGTGCATCCTCTTTCACTGTTTTCTCAGAGATTGTAGTTGTCTTCTTTGCAGGAAGAGTAGCAGACTTGTTTGCTAACTCCAAAGGATCAGCCTTTCTTGTCTCATATGATTACATTATTCTGTCCTTTAATCTCTTTACTTTTTGGATACTTTTCCTCTTTGTTTTCTCCTTGAAATTTTCCTTCCATTCTTTAAAGAAAGATTCCTTTCTGGCCTTGTAAACTAAAAGGTAGAGAGGCAATACTGTTGCCCCTTTACTTTTTCCTAGAAGAGAGACATTTAAATTTAACTTGGCTGTGACCGAATATTGCATATTTTAATCTTCATTGCTTATCTGGAATTAAACTTTCCTACCCCAAACTTTCTAAAATTGAGATCTTCAAATTTCTGTTGATCTTGCTAATTGCCATAGCAAAAAAATATATCTGGATAGGTATACTATCCAGGATTCTAACCACTATACTATTCTACCTCCTGAGAATGAATAAGGATGATATAGTCAAGAACCTTACATATATCATTTCTTTAAGTCTAGTGACAGATCTTCAAGATAGGTACCATAGGTATTATTTTCTCCTTTCTGCAGATGAGACGGAATTTAGGCTTTTGAGAAATCTAGTAACTTATCCATTGTCATATATCTATGAATTTCTAAGGTGAGATTCAGACCACAATGTGCTGATGAGACATAGTCTTTCATCCCCAGGAGCCAGGTCAGATTGCTTAACCTTATGTGTACATAGAAACATAGGGACTGCTATTTGTGGGGTGCAGGTTAGGCAAATGACACTGTGCAGACCCTTTCATCTCCCTCATTTTTAAATAGGTTAAATTAATATTAAAGACAAACTTTAAAAGGAAAAGTCACTAAAGGAAAACATGATGTCAACAGAAGTTAAGAATTTACTAAGCACCCAGTATGTGCTAGGCATTTGGCGAAAAAAAAGCAAAAAATACCAGCATTAAGTTGGGCCAGAAGACTGTAGTGCTTTGCTGGGTCAGGAAAGCCTTCTTGCAGAAGGTGGGATTTTAGCTGAATATTAGAAGCCAGAAAGCAAAAATGAGGCATAGCAGATAGACAGTGAAAGTGCATGAAGTCGAAAAAAGGAATGTTGTCTGTGAGAAACAGTAAGGAGGCCAGTATTACTGGATCCTATAGTACATGGTAATAAAGGGCTTGGGAAGCCACACATATGATTGTCATATTTAATATAGGTAATAGGGAACCACTTGAGTTTCTTTTATAGAGGAGTGACATCAGACCTCCATTTTAGAAAAATGACCTTGATAGGTGAATGGAGGATAGACTGGAGTGGGGAAAGACTTGAAGCAGAGGGACAAACTTATTTGAAAGTCTAGGCTTGAAGTGATGAGGCCCAGAAACCAGGTATATACTAGAAATATGTTAGAATCAACAGGACTTGGTAACAGATTGGTTGGGGATGGGTTGAAAAAAATGAAGTATCAAGGATTGTGAACCTGGGTGACTGGAAGGATCATGGTCCCCTCAATAGGAAGAAGGAAAGAAAAAGAGTTCAGTTTTGGACACATTGAATGTAAGATGTCTTTAGGGTATCTAGTTTGGGAGACCACTAGGCAGTTGAAGACACAAGTCTGAAAGTGAGGAAAGGAAGAATAGTAACATTTTGCCTTATTTGGGAGGCCATTTACTGGACTTCTAGTTTTCTAACCTGTAAAATGATAGTGAACTATATGATGTCTGAGTGGTGGACTAGGTGACGTCTGAGTACCCTTTACATGTTAGATTTTGATTTTATCCCATGAAATATAGACTAATCATATGAGTCCTAGATCATTTTTTTTCAGACCCTTCTTGGAGGGCTATATATAGCTTTCTTATTCATTGTCCAGCCACTTTAAGCTGGGTCCCAAAAAGCAGAGGAAATAAAAACCAGAGCTATATGTACTTCACCATTCAGGTAAATAAGATAGATAGATAGGTAGGGGTGTGTGTGTGTGTGTGTGTGTGTGTGTGTGTGTGTGTGTGTGTGTGTGTGTGTGTGTGAATGTTTAACTCTGTATGTCTTATAGAACTTTTGTAAACTTCTAATTTTTCATTTATTTTCTAATAGTTATTTGAATCATTTTTAAATGAAATTTGATATTTTTCTAATAGACTTTCTTAATTCTAGGCAAATGAAAAAAGTCTCATGATGAATTCATTATACAAACTTCACGATCGATTGGCACAAGTAGCAGGTAATTGCTTCAAAATTCATGTTGGCACTAAAAGGTTTTAAAATTGATGTCATATTGCATTGGTAGAAACATTTAAATTTGTTGTATTTACCATTATTTTGGGTTGTTTTGCTTTATTTGTGAAATGGTTTTGTTTTTTTCATAAGAGTTTAGTAACAGACTTAGTGTACTATCTGAAAGGTAATCTAAAGTATGAAAAGGATTTTTACTTTTAAGATGGCTATAGGACAATCTGTGAAACAAGGAAAAAAATTTGAAATGTTCCTCACTTCCCTTCTGCTTCTATAGTAATAATGATGTCGAAGCAGGAAGAGTGAGCACAGGGTGCCAAAGATCACTGTTATTAGGGCATCTGTAAAATGTAATTAACTCTTCATACTTAATTCAAGGTCTTTTCCCTATAATCAGTATATTTACATATTAGAAGTCAGAGCCACATATTCTAGCACCAAATAAAAATGAAAGGAAGATAACCAGAAGAGAAAAGGAAGTTACAGGGTGATGGATTAAGAGCTCCAATGTTCTTTTTAAGAAAATCAAAAGGGAGCAGCTGGGTAGCTCAGTGGATTGAGAGCCAGTCCTAGAGATGGGAGGTCCTAGGTTCAAATCTGGCCTCAGACACTTCCCAGCTATGTGACTCTGGACAAGTCACTTGACCCCCATTGCCTAGCCCTTACCACTCTTCTGCCTTGGAGCCAATACACAGTATTGACTCTAAGACAGAAGGTAAGGGTTTAAAAAAAAAAAAGCAAAAAACTTGGTTGAGTTGCTTTCTTCTTGTCTCTGAAGACAGCAAGAAATAGAACTTTTAAGGAACACTTAATTGTTTTTGACATGTAATGCTCACAATTGGCATAAACCAAGTAGCTTGCCATGAAGACTTTAGCAGCACCATTTGTTCTGAGGAAGAAGAAATAGAGAAAACATACATTGAACTTGGCAAGATCTTCCAAAGATAGTCATCATATAGAAGGTGACCTCCTTGGGAAGGAGAGGTCACCCTTGGCCCTGGGGAGGAGAAACCAGACTTGATGAAAGAAAGAGACCACAGGCTGTTTTCTCAAGAAGAGTCAGAAGGCTGTGGAGGCGAGTGTCAAGTGACACCATCCCCCAAAATGAAAACATTGGAAACAACTAATGGAGTAGTTTCCAAACCAGTTGTGGGGCTGCCCAGAACAATGGTAAAAAAAAAATCCATAGAAAGTAAGAAAGGAAAGAAATGAGAATGAGAGAGTGCAAACCGTTTGAATAGCTTTGACCTCAGGTTTTCTGCCAACTTACCTATCCCAAAAAGGCACCACTGTTGACCTCAACCTTGATGATCACCAGTATCACTATGAAGTTGTTTCCAGAATAACGGAGGACAAAAGAACCCAGAAGAAACCTTAGTTTTAAACATTTGATCTTGCCATTGAAAAGAAACAGCAGGGGCAGGTAAGTGGCTCAGTGTATTGAAAGCCATGCCTAGAAAGAGGAAGTCCTGGGTTCAAATGTAGCCTCAGACTGTGTGTGACCATGGACAAGTCACTTAACCCCCATTGCCTAGCATTTACCACTCTTTTGCTTCTGAACTGATGCTTGTATAAATTCTAAGAGAGAAGGCAAGTGTTTTAGAGACAGGGGGGAAGGAATAAAATAAATGGCAGCCAAAGGTAAATCACTTGAGAATGCAAACTGACTTGCAAATCATTATAGAAGATAGGAGATTATGAGCAATATTACCTCATACAATAGTGTAAGCAAGAAGAGTGAAAAGTCAACATCCAGTCTGACACTAAGGCACAGTGGAGTCAGAAGACTTGGACAAACATTTGTGGATGAAAGTAGAAGGATACCAAAGGTAATCACAGGCATTGAGATGGTGTGGCCATCCTGGAGCATTCTGTTTTTCTTTTAGTGACAGTGGAATGACCACATTTGAACCCCTTCAGGCTGCACAAGGAAATTGAAATAATTCTTTAAAACCAGGGGTAATGATTAGATCATGTTCGGTGCTAGGGGAAATAAATGTTTAAAAGCACTTTACAAGATAATACCAAAATAATGGAAAGAAACATGTGTGATATTCTTTCACAAATGCTATTGAGAGACAATAACTTGTGATTTTTATCCCTTCTTTCTTATCTTTAATAATACTCTGAACATGTACTGAGGATATTCTAGATAACATTTGAGGAAGGAACTGACAGGTTTTCCCAGTACTACAGACACCACATCTTTAAAGGCTCATAATTGATTGAAAGGTATCAAAAATGCCAACTCCTGGGGAACTTTTTGTTTGTTAATTACTAAAGAGCATTGGGCTCATGCAGATTACAGACAGAAAATGCTTTCCTCTGAAAGTCTTTTTTACATATATTAAGACCATTTAATATGTTTCTCAATAAATGGAACCACAAAGATCATTTTAATGATCTGATTATTAGCATCAGGCGGGGAAATGTATAATTGAAAAAGGAAGAGTACAGAGAAGAGAGAGAGAAAATAGGTTATTCCATTGTAGGGTCAACAGTCTAGATAGTACACTGGATAGATTTCTTTGTGGAAAATCTGAGGGAGTGCCAGGGTGAGAATTGTTTAAGATAAGAAAGGATGAGCTGTGCCTTGTGCCAATAGAGGGAATCTACATTAGTGACATCACAAATCCAGAAAATTTTTGAATACTCAACATTTGGAGGGGTTATTAATAAAGATGTTGAGAGACATTAGAGAGTCAACTAGAGAGAGCAGTCTTTGGGGTCAGGAAAACCTATGTTCAAGTCCAGAATCTAATTCTTTTTTTTTTTTAACCCTTACCTTCCGTCTTGGAGTCAATACTGTGTATTGGCTCCAAGGCAGAAGAGTGTTAAGGGCTAGGCAATGGGGGTCAAGTGACAGAATCTAATTCTTTATGACCTAGGGCAAATCATTTTATCACCTAGGGCTCCCAAGCAACTCTCATAAGTCTAGACTTTGCATGGCAGGTGTTCATCCACTTTGACCAAGGGAGTTTTTTCAAAGAGAGTTCCTACACCAATGAAATCAAAATTCTGATTCTTCTTCCTCCTTTCAAAAAAGAAACTATTGAAATTTCTTTGTAAAATTAATGTATATTTCCCAGTAATAAGTGAATATGAAAGAAAAATTTTTCCAAAAGATGAATTAGAAGATTATTTATATAACCAGTGAAATATGCTGTGAATGCATGCAAGTTGTAAACTCGTCCTTTGCTGTTAATGTGCCACTTTCCTTATTCCAAGTCATCCTTTTCACACAGGTGCCAGGTCCCTCAACTGAATGGATTCCAGTACCTTCCTATAGGACCTCACACATTACTTTTTAGTCATTAATGCCTTTCTTTCCGGTGTTCTTATTCATCCCTTCTTTGTACACTGTCTGAGGTGCAACCTTGCTAGCCTGCCTACTGCTGCGCCATCCCCATCTAACACATACCACCTAATCTCACCCCACTCTGTCCTAGAATCCTTGGCTCAAGTGCTGACTCCTCCAGGATGTTTGTTGTTTGAAGTCAAACTCTGTAGGACTCAAATCAGATGTGAGCTTCATTGCATTTTGCTTATTTTCTATTCAGTTTTTGGTAAGTCCTACAGATTTTGCTAGGTTTGTGCAGTCATCATTGATTTCTATCAAACTTTATATCTGAACAACTCGAATTCATAGCAATTCATTCTATCAAATGTTGCTCTTCAACCTCTTCTGCTTATTTCTGATTTCTTTCCTTGATGAATGCTTACCTATCATATACCCTTAGTTTGTTAGGATGTCAAAGGGAAAGTTTGAGGTTTTTCTTCTACATTCAAGCTTGAAGTTTTCTTTTTTTTTTCCCTTCCTAGAGACCCTAGCTTTAGGAACATTGAGAGCAAGAGCCCCTTTCATCCTCAGTTTTTTAACCTGGGGTCCATGAATTTAAAAAAAAAAGATTTTAGTAACTATATTTCATCATAATTGATTTCTTTTATAATCTCGTTGACTCCAGAAGAGTCTATAATAGGCTACAGGCTGCCAAAGCGATCCATAACTCATAAAAGGTTGAGAACTTATCTGTCCTATATTATCATGTAAAGATAAGTCTCCAAAAGGATTAGGTCTTACTTTCTGCTGAGTCTCGGTCCCTTCCTACCTCACTCCAATTATATAAAAGGCCCCTTACACAAAAACATAATTGATTCTCAATAATAGGAACATTTACTTAAGATTAGCTTTCTTTAGATTGTTTTTTGTTCTTCACTGAGAAGGAAGTTGGTAATCATTCTATCATGGAATTAAAGAAGAGTGATTAGAAGGGAGGCAGAGGAAAGACTAATTAATGGCAGCTTTTTTTTTTTTTAGTGTTTTGAATTCCATGGGATATTGTTCCAAATCATATAGATAACTTCTCTGTTATTCTTGACACAATTGAAAACCTCCAAAATGTTGACTAGAAACATGTATCAAATTGAAAAAGAAGGCTGCAGGGATGAATCATGCTCTCTTAGACTAGCCTGTCTAAATTTGGAAAATTTGACTACCATGTTGCTGCCGAATTTTTTGATCCTAGCAAGTCTTAAAAATCATTCATTAAACTGTATAGAGATGGCAATCTGCAGTTCTACCTTGATGAGCTTTTAAAAATCTGCTTGCCCAGTAGGAGAGCTGGAAGACATGACTTAGCTGGTCATGAGAAAAAAGACCTTCTTTTCTACCTTTCCTTCTCCCCAGAGCTCTCCATGGGAATTTTAGGACGATTCTTAAAGATATCATCCTTAGGTTACTGTGAGCTCAGAGGTATGTTAGGTGTGTATTATAACTACCAAAAAAATGCAATCTGAAATATAGTGTAGGTCAAGGAAACATGTAGTCCCACTTAATTTTTGCTGGTCAGACCATAATATGGCTTATCATAAGGACACTGGAAACTGAAGCATGCTTCAAATAGGTTGCTTAGTTTTATAAGGGGATTTAGAATTGTATCAGTGAGGTCAGCTGAACAGCTTTCTTAACGTGGGAAAGCAAAGACTTAGGGGAATGAACTTGCCGGCATATATGTGCTGGGATGTCACTATGGCAGAGGGATTATTAATTCTGGCTCCAAAAGAGAGAAAATCAGAACCATTGATTGGAATTTGCATAGAGATAAGAAATTATGTAATTTACAGGGGCAGAAAGGAAATCCAAATTATCCCAACTACCTTGATAGTAATTTTTGAATAGACATTTGTTTGCCTTTTTTCCTACTTTAACTCTTACGGGGCCTGGGTTGAGAAAGTGAGTCAGAGAATAGAGCTACACACACACCCCCTTCTCTTGCCTCTTACTGGTTAATCTCTGTGAAACAAATTATGCTAGTCAGACTTTCAATGATATGGGGATAGAACTTACTCTTCTCCTTTTTTTGCCCTATTTGTGGTCACTCCCCCTCCCTCCCCCCTTCCCCCTGACTTCTCTGAGTCAGGATCCTTCTCCCTTTAGCTCTCCCACTCTCCATGGCTTCTTTTCCCAAATTAATCTTCCTTTTTTCTGAAGTGTCATATAGGGAATTGGATAATGATTCCTGGCAAGGGAATCAATTCTATGATGTAGACATGTTAGAATTACTGGTAGCCAGCATGGGTTCATTAATAAATAATATCTGACTTAATTTTTCAACAGGATTATTATTAGATGGGTAGATCAGGGAAGTATTGTGGATACAATAGATCTTGATTTCAAGAACCCATTTGACAGTCTTTTACAACATGGCCCAGGATTTGAAAAGAGTAAATAAATGAATTGTATCTGACCATCTAATAAATGGATATCATTGTGGAGGCTGGGGTGATCTTCCATAGATGTTTCTGGTACCTGAACTCCAATATTTTTTTTATCAGTTATTTGAATTGATGATATGCTTTTCCCATTCTAAGATGACACAGTTAATCCATTTGTTAAGAGATTCAAAGTCCACAAAGCTTACTCCTTAACTCCAGTGGATCCATGATTTTATTTGGTATCATTCTCTTCCTTAGAGAAGACCTAAACTTATCCACACCTTCTGCACCCTACAAAATTCTTGTTAATGCTTTCCATATAATGTCTTAAAAAAAAGATAAAAGGGGGGAAGTTTTGTGCAAACTTCCCCCCTTTATCTTTTTGTAAGACAATACCCATCACAGAAGGCTTTCTTAATGGGCTTGGAATCCTTGGATGATTTTCATATTTTGTGGAGATTAGATAGTTACTCTGGTTACCCACCTGTTTTCACACAATCTAGCTATATGACAAGGTTGACTTTGTAGCCGTAGTGTTTTTTGTTATATTTTTGAATTTATTTATCCTCCTATCAATTTTTGTTGATAATATGGTCTTATCTTTCATTTGTACCTTACCCTTTGAACCACATGCAATTTTGAGTCTCCTGAGGTTATATTACATAATAAACAGCCACATATAGCACCAATAGGAAAAGAGATTAGCCCCCAATAAATAGTTTGAGGGTATGAACAGTTTTCAAAAGAAGAAATATTATTTAATGCCAACCATATGAAAAAAAAATCTCCAAATCACTAATAATAAGAGGAGTAAAAGTTTTATCTCACACTTAGCAAACTGGCAATGATTTGACATTATGTAAATATCCAATGTTAAAGGATGATCTGTACAGTAGTGCAGCACTAATAGAATTGTGAATAGAATCAATGATTTGGGAAAACTATTTGGACCTATGTTTTAAAAGTACTTGAAATGGTTCTTTCTCTTTGGGGTAGCTCTAACAAAGCACATGCATCCCTCAAAGAGGCCAAAGACATGGCAAGGTCCCAGATATTTTAGAATATTCACACCAGCACCTTTTGTTTTAGCAAAAAACTGAAAGCAAACTGAGTTCCCATCATTGGGGGAATGATTAAACACAGTGGTTTTTGTTGTTGTTCAGTTGTTCTGACTTATTGGCACTTCATGCAGGGTTTTCTTGAAGTGGGTTTCCATTTCCTTCCCCAGTTTTGTTTTGTTTTAGCAGATGAAGAAACTGAGGTAGACTGGGTTAAGTGACTTACCCAAGAGTCACATAGCTAAAGTGCCTGAGGCTCAATGTGAACTCAGGTCTTCTGACTTCAGGCCTGGTACTATATCCACTGAGTCACCCAGCTGCCCACAAAAGCACATTATGGCATATTAGTATAATTGAATATTATTGCATCATGAAAAGTGAATTCAGAGAAACTGGCAAATCCTTGTTTGGAGTTATGCAAAGCCATATAATCAAAACCAAGAGAACAGTATACACAGCTACAATAATAGAACATACAAAAATATTAAGAGATTAACATTCAGCTCAGTGCATTTACCAGAGTTCTGATCTGGTGAAATACCTACCTCCTCTGGGTAGTGAGGGAGTTTATCACATCAGTGTGCCAGTTTCTTTTGTTTAATTATACAAAAGATGGTTCTAGAATGAGGTTCAGATGAAGACGGACAAGACAGCTTTGAAACTAACATGTTAAGAAGTTTTTAAAAATGCAAATTGTATATTTTAGACATTGATATACAATCCTGTTGTTTTTTTTTTTAATTCCAGCATTTTTCCATGGTTACATGATTCATGTTCTATCTTCCCCTTTTTTCCTCCCCCCGCCCAGAGCTGACAAGCAATTCCACTGGGTTATGCGTTTATTATCACTCAATACCTATTTCTATATTATTGATTTTTAAAATTATCTTTTAAAAACCAAAACTCTGCATCCAATACCCATATAAACAAGTAAAAAAGTCAAATGTTTTCCTTCTGCAGTTCTTCTCCCACAGTTGTTGCTCTCGATGTGGATAACATTCTTTCTCATAGGTCCCTCAAGATTGTGCTGGATCATTGCATTGTTATCAGCAGCAAGTCCATTGCATTAGTTTGTGTAGGTCTTTCTAGCTTATATGAAAATACAACAGTTTATTGTTCCTTATTGCACAGTAGTATTCCATCACCATCATATTTCACAATTTCTTCAGCCCCCTTGTTTTCCAATTTTTCTGCCACCACAAAGTATTCAACTATGAATATATTTGTACTGTATGATTGAAAATCTGTTACCCTAAAAAAAAGAACTACATATCCAAAGAGCCCACTGACTTCCTGTCATTACGTACTTCCTTTAGACAGGATAAAGGGTGTGGGCTTTGGAGGCTCCTCCTCTCTGATGTAGAATCAGCAGTAATGGTGGTGAGTGGGGATGGCTAAAAATGGCTAACCAACCATGGGTATGTGGTCTTTATTTTGTATCTTCTTTATTCCTTGATTTCTAATGATCATCAATAAATCTCTTAAAAGATAATATTATTATTGAGATTTAATTTTAACTTTTACATTGATGGCAACCATGAAGGGATTTGAACCCTCAATATTCTGATATCAGTTAGAATTTCTAAGCCCCAGCCAGGGGAAGAGAAAAACAGGGTCAACTAAGTCAGCCTTTCACTCACCAACATTGACAGTCCAAATAGTAAGAAGTCTGGGTATCTGTCTTCCGGTTGCTCCTCAAGGGGTCTGTCTTCTAGTTGCTCCTCTGAGTCAGAGAGGTCTTCCAAATCCAAGCTCAAGAGTCTGATCCTTTATCCAACTCGAAACTGGAATCGAATATCCTTCTTCTGGCCTTTTCATCATCTTTTTAAAGGATCTTTTTCTCTTGTGTCACCTCTCCTAAATTTCACGTCTACCAATCACAGCAGATGCCAGGACTGCCCACTCTTTAGTTCTCACTCACTTTGGTTAGATTATATCGTTTTGGGTTACTTAACACCTTTTTTGGTAAGTTCATCCTTTGTAGTTACTTTACACCTTTTTGTGGTTAAAATGGGTAGATGTACTTAAAATACTGAGATATCACCTTTTTATAGATTAAAATCTAAAAATAGATTGTGAGTTACAATTCTAGCTTCACTATAAAGGAAGAGCTAAGTACCTTCATTGTTAAAATCAGGAGATAGCTAAATCCAATCTTAACAGTACAGACATTTTTCATTATTATTTCCTTGGGGTGCAGACCTAGTGGTGATATTGTTGGATCAAAAAGTATGTATTCTTTTAAAGCCCTTTGGGCATAATTCCAAATTGCTTTCCAGAATGATTGCAATACACAACTCCCAATTAGTGTCCCAATTTTGCCATATCCCCTCCAACATTTATTATTTTCCTTTACTTTCATATTGGCCAGTCTGCTGGGTATGAAGTGGTATTTCAGAGTTGTTTTGATTTGCATTTCTCTAATTAGGAGGGATTTTACTATCCTGTTTATTGATAGTCAGTCTCTGTATGTGAGTTCATTTTTGACTTTGTCAAATAAAAATAACCCAAAAATCAAATTTAAAAATTGAGGATTCTTTTCTGAGGGAAAGGGAATTATTACTATTAAAGTGTCATCAGCAAAAAAAAAAACAAGCTTTGTTAAAAAATTTTTTTTAAGTTAGATTTTTATGGCTGGGAACATCTTAGGATTGTTTGAAAGTGCTTCTCAATTTCCCAGTTTTGATCCAACCTTCTCTGATTCTAGACCCTGCATGTTTTCCAGGTGTGGTGCCTAAAATACTATGTGTCCATCAATTTTCATGTCATAATTTAGGTAGTATATGTTTTTCAATAATTTAGCTTTTTTCATATAGAATTGCTTAAATTGTTGATTAATTGGCATCATTCGAGTTCTTGTAAGTCTCATTGAGAATTCCTAAGGCATTCAGTATTGATTATCCACAAATGAAAGTTAGAAAACTTCAATATGTCTAGGAATTCTCCTCTTTTTGACACTGCAAGGTCATCTTCCCCAATATTGGTGAGCACTTTTCACCAATATTTTTTTATTCCCATTTTCTGTGTTGGTTAACAGTATTACTGAAAACAGTTGCTAAACAGTAATTTTTCTTCAGGGTTTCATTCATTGTATCCTTTTGTATGAATTTTTAAAAATCTTTACATTCTGTCTCAGAATCAATATTGTATATTGGTTCCAAGGCAGAAGAATGGTAAAGACCAAGCAGTGGGGGTTAAATCATTTGCCCAGGATTACACGCCTAGGAAGAGTCTGAGGCCAAATTTGAACCCAGGACCCCCTCCAACCCCCAATTCTCCAGACCTAGCTCTCTATCCACCTAGCTGCCTCTGTGATTTTAATATACATGGCAGGTGCTTGGGTGATAGAGAACTTTTAAGAATTATGTTTTCAATAATCAGCAAACATAGTATGTTCTCTGTACCTTTTTGTGCCTTAAGATGTCGTTTTCAAAAGAAAGCTGACTGTAAAAGCTACTAAGCTTTCTCATGTTTTTCTCAAGGATATTCTTCATATATGCATAGACTGTTTTCCCTTCTTTGAAATCTAAGTGCCATTCATTAATTGAGTTACTACTACATGATGGAGTAGTTAAAAAAGTGTTTGAAGCATTGCATAGATGAAGCATTGTTTATTTTGGGTTAATGTTTAAGCGTGCAGTAGGATTTAAACATTCCTCTCTTAAGCATATAAAGAGATTATCTATTAAATGAAGAATGAGGATAAGCATTATCTAATTGTCTTTGAAATATATTCCCATGAAATAATATGGGTTTTCCTCAGTATTTTTAGGCTTATAAGTATTTTTCATAGAAAGTATAAACAGTATTTTAGCCTGCTGTATATTATTGTTTTAAAAGATCATTAAAACTTTAATCTAAATCTTGTATGTAAATATTTTTGAATTGTCTGTTTTTTAAAATGAAATATTGATTCAAAACTAATTTTTCCAGGAGATCATGAATGTGGCAGTTCTATCCAGAGGAGGCTTTCTGTCCAGGAGGCAGCTGCATATTTAAAAGTAAGCAGTAAAAATGTAATTTTAATAGCCATACTGTTTGCCTAAGCAGGTATATCTAACTACGTGTGAACTGAATTAATCTGTGTTGCTAAAAATTTTAATGGTATATAATATGTGCTCTCATTCGAGCAGTGATATAAACAGTTTAGGAATTGTCTGTTCAGATGATCTTCTGACAAATTTAACCAGAGCTAATCAAGGCTATAAAGCAGTATGGAGAGTATTGGTGAACCTGCCAGCTCTTGAACCCTTTCAGCTCCATAAAATTTTAATAGGGGTATAGATTAGGATATCTAACACTGATGCCTTGGCTTTTTTACCTGTACAGAGTTTTTAAAAGGTGTTAAGAGAATCTTTCACCTTATGGTAGGATTATAAAAGACATAAGCTACTTAACACTTAAAAAAATGTTAACTTTGTGCAGACAAATTGACCCATAATTTTTTAGCATTGACTTCTGGATGTGTCTAACAAAATTTTTTTTCCCCTCATGAACTTAAGAAATTGTTATTTCTAAGAAAAATAAGAGCTTCTCCCTCATCCTTTTGATTTATTCTACCTAGTTAAAATATTAAGGGACAGCCTTAACTAACTTTGCATTCTTAAAAAATCTTATTTTTTTTATTATATCAACATTGAAAAGTTGGTTAATTTGATCAGTAGAATACAAATTTGTACTTACTAAAATGCATTACTTTTAAAAATACGTGCCTGATTGAAGGTCCACCAAAGAGAAGATAAGACCTCCATTCTTTTGCCTGGTGGTTTGCTTTATAAATATTAATCCCTGGTTAATTGGAAAGCTTTATCCACCAGAACACTAGTTAACTGAGATTTTTCCATACCCATATCATAATAATTGCATTCTTGATTTATCTTTTAGAAACTTTATTTCTTTGGAAAAAGAAATAAGGACTTATAGCTCACATTTGTTTTTTTATTTTTTAATGGTAGAACTTAGACCAATAATAGATGGCACATGACATTGATGATACTTGAGGCCAGTGTTAGTTTCACTTGCTCCCTTCTAGATGTACTTTTTATTCACCATTCTTTTCTTTCTCTTTTTCTTTACTTTTTTCCATTCACATTTCCTCTGCTCCCTCTCTCTTCCCCTCTCCCCTATGAAAAACAAGAACCAGTTTAGCATGTTTAATAGTTAGCCTCAGAGCCAGAGAGACTGGGCTCAAGTCATACCTCTGACTAGCATTAACTAACTGGCAGACCCCGGGCAATTGATTGGACCTTTCAGCACTCTTATCGTCTGTAAGGTTATGTTGTCTGAGTTCCAGATCTTCATTGGTAGAGAACATTTCCTTTCCTAAGAGTTCCCTATAATGGTAGAATCACGGGGTCATTTCCTGTTCCTGCCCTCTATATACAAGGTCTCTTAGTGACTAGCTGTATTATTGCTAAGGACTCCTTTTACTGAGACTCATTTGGAGAAGGTCACGAAGAGAGTATTGGGATAAGAAAATCGGAGTTCTAGGTATCAGCCCTGGGCCCCATGGCAAAACACTTAACCTCTCACACTCTGTTTTCTCATCTGTAAGATGAAGGACCTGATGAGCTCTATCCCTTCCAACTCTAGTCTTTTGAGTCCATATTTTCGTGTATTGGTATATCTGTACTTAAAGATCAGCAAGTGGATTACCTCTTATAAGATATTGCTTCCATTGTTGACCACAGGCTACACTTAATTACCATCCTTAATTTGCTTGTATATAAACCAAATGTTAGGAAAAATAACATTTCATCCAGAAATAAGCTTGAATCATCCATGGACAAACTGATTTGCATCTTGGTCAGTTGATGTGATAGTACAAAGGGTTTATTGAAATGGTATGAGATGTGTTGGGCCTAACTCTTGTTACTAGACTGTACAATACCATCAGAATAGTCCTTCCTTTTTTATATTTTATTGCTATAGCAATTTTCAGTGTTACATTCTCACCACCTTTCAGTGTTGGTACAGTAAGGCCTCCTGAATTGAATGGTCTAATGAATCAATAAAGCTTCTTCCTTGCAGGTATTTGAAAGTAGAATTAGCCCCATTTTTCGAAATACTTTCATGGCTTTCATTTGTTAATTCAGCAAAAGCTTATATGTGCCTGGAACTTTGTAGCTGTTGAGGAAATAAAAATGCAGATGTCCCTGCTTTTATATACTATGTATTCAATGACACAAAATATTCAAATGTGTTTTGCTCATTTTATATATATATATATATATATATATTAACTTTATATTTTTAATTTTGATATACATTTTCATAAAAGACAGACATACTGGAGTCAATGAATTATTTCCTAAAGAATTTCTTGAAGAAATACATTCAAGTGTTCATAGGATCCCAGAGTATTCATGAATACTTTGAATTTGAATTTGAAGACCTAAGTTCAAATCCCAGCTCTGCTATTTACTGCCCATGTTGACTTTGGGCATGTCATTGAATGTTTTTAACTTTCATTTTTTTCATCTATAAAAAAAGGACATATAGACTAGAAAATTTCTAAGATCTTTCAGTCCTCAGTCTTATGATTCTAGAAAATATTGAATGTTGTAAGTAGTTGAATCTATTGGTACTCTCATATTTGCAATCATGTTAGAGTATATTTAAACATTTTTAGTTTGGAACATCATTTTAAGCTCTGAAATATTTTAAATGTCATGCTTTTAGTACGAATTCAGTAAGATGTATTATATAGTTGGTATAAGAAAAGAAAGAAAGCCATCTAAGATCAAGGATTGTATAAAGATTAAAATTAATATTCACGTGAGGATCAAGGGCTTGCTGAGGAAACGGATCCAGAGTGGTTAATCACTTGCTCAAGGTCTGCACAAGTAGTGAGTAGCAGAGATGGTGCTGGAATCTAGGTCCTACAAATCCAAATCTAGACTTCTTTTGTAGACAGTGCTGTCCTTGAGAGGCTATTTTTTTGTGACAGTTACATTGCATATGTATACTAGTGACATGCTTTGAGTTGTTCCTCTTACATATCCATGAAATTGAGTCACTTGTCATGATGTTTTTGTGTATATGTGTTTTTCAGTACTGCCCCTTCCACTTCTGTCACCTATATCTTCCTCTCTCCTTCTGAAAGAAGTTAACATTTTTTCAAATTGTTTGTACTGTTTATTTTGTTTATATCTCCCTACAAATAGTAGATTGTTTGTGTTTGATGGGTTGTGATCCCCCTAGTGGACCATTTCAGTATTAAATATTTTAGTCAAAATAGAAGCTTCCCTAACTTAAAATAAGTGTTATAAACAGTCATTTTGCATTGTGAGCACTCTGAAGCCTGCATTTTTCATAGGAAATTATGAGTTGTGATTAAGTATCTAGGCCTTAAATACCTTCAAAGATTTACAATTTAATTACATTTAATGTAATTGGAATACAGTATATTTTTCATGAAAAACAGTAGAAAATTAAACTGTGGTACTTTAGGTGAATTATGGAGTAAATAGGCTTTTTTTTTTAAACTCCATACATTCTGTATTAGAATCAATACTGTGTATTGGTCCCAAGGCAGAAGTAAGGGCTAGGCAAAAGGAGTTAAGTCACTTGTCCCGGGTCACACAACTAGAAAGTGTGTGAGGTCAAATTTGGATGGCTCTGAATCTATTGAACCACTTAGCTATCCCAGTAAATAGGCTTTTCAGGTGTTACACTAGAAATTTTACCATCCTTATAAAGTAGTTTTGTGTTTTTAATGGAAAAATATGTTCTGTTGAGCATAGTCAAAAGGAAACATGGAAACACTAATTGCCCTACTATCACTGCTGGACAGACTGAAGATGAGTGTTGGTGAGTGAGTGAGTGAGTATAGCTGAAGAAAGAGCAGAGTTTAGGAAAGGTGTAAAGCAAATACTTTCATTGGATTCTGCTGTCTGACTACCTAGGCCACCACCTCAAACCCCACACCTCCCCTGCTGATTTACCATCCGTAATTATCTTCCCTAGTAGTTGTAGTGATGAGGAAATGTAGTGGCACTGGGAATATGCCTCCTTGAGGTTTAGTGTATGAGGAGAATGGAATATGGTTATATTACTTTACTGAAATAACCTCTTTCTGCCTATTCTAGTTAGCTTTTTGTAGCTATCTGGGATCTATCTATCTATATATATCTATATCTATATAAATATAGATATAGATATATATAGATATATATATATATATATGTAAAATACAGAACTATAACATAAATTCCTTTTATCTAACATATTCACATTTCAGATAACCAAAATCTATTTTTTCCTTAAAAAAAAAAAAACAACCCAAACCGTATTGATATTATCATGGTTTTTCGTAGGGAGAGGAAAAGTTTTTCCTAAATTGAACCTTTTATCTCTTGTATATAACAACTCCCTAAAATGCGAATGGTTTTTGGAATATGTTTCAGGATCTATTCTTGAGTGCCTTCATTAACTTTTTGTTACTCAAGAGTTTGACTTCTAATAATCTTAAATTCAAATTGTTGATTTTTTCCCCAGTTCTCTTGATATAGATAATCCCTTTCACCAAGATGGCAGACTCCCTATAACTTGTTTTGAACAGTTGACGGGGGCAAAGAATCATAATCCTGAAGCCAGTGTGGCGAGTGAGTCTCCCTGAATTTAGCTAGGCCTCTTTTTAGATAGCAAACATAGAGTCTATCAGTAGACTCAAACTTGAAGTTTTTCCAGATTGGTGAAGCCTGGTAGAGCTTTGGGGACCCACAATGAGTCAGTGGAATTAGACCAGATATTTTCAAGGCAGCCTCCTGATTCTGTTAAGGTAGTGCCGTGTAATTGAAAGACTCCTGTGCCTGGAATCAAACTGTATTGTAGTGGTAGTACACATGAGTTACATGAATGACCATAGGCAGATCATTTAACCCTTCTGAGAGTGTTCACATCTGTGTCAAGTTGGCATGGACAGGATCATTTCTGTACTTTGTGTTTAATTTTATTCCAAGTCTTTGAAGATTAGTATTTTATGTATGATGTTTTTAGTGCAAAGGCAGAGCCAAGAGATGGAGTGCAGTATGGGAAGAACAGAAAAAAACCCCAATCCATTTGGCTAGACTAAAGAGTGGGAGGGGGAGAGATCAGGGCCAGCCAGATTGTAAAGGACTTTAAATGTTAAACAAAGGATTTTTTTATTTGATCCTGGAGGCAGTAAAGAGGCACTGATGTGATATGGGCAGATTTGCATGTATGGAAATCACTAGTGTGGAGAATGAACTTCTGGCAAGCCACTTGAGGCTTGTGTAAACTAGGCAAGAATCAATGAGCTCCTGAAGTAATATAATAACTCTGAGGAGGGAAGATGGGTTGGATGCCGAAGATGATATAGAAGGAGAAACGGTGAGATTGAGCAATTTAATGGATATATGGGTTGAGAAAAAGTAGCTAGTTGAGGATAATACCTAGGTTACAGACCTGGGAGGCTAGAAGGATGTTCGTTTTCACTACAGAAATAGGGAAGTTCAGTTTTGGATATATCATATTTCAGTTGTTCCTGAAACTCAGCAGTGATTTGGGCTGGGTAGAGAGATCCACAGATCTATCCACACATCATCCACATAGAGTTGCTAGTTAGATCTGTGAGAGTGATGAGGTTTCTAAGAGGCCCCCAGACAGAACAGTGGTACCCCAGGATTCTTGGTACATGCCTCCAAGGCATGATAGGGATGATGAGCCAGTAAAGGAAGAGAAGTGGTCAGACATGGAAGAGCGAGTATGTAGCTCAGGGGTGGTATCTTATAACAATTCAGGAAGGGTGAGGGCTGGAAGAAGACTCAACAGATGCAAGTAAAAGCTTCTTGGGACCTTTGAAGATAGCAAGTTTCAGTTGAGTAACAAGGTCAAAAGCTGGACTACAAAGGATTGAATGAGAGGAAAGGAATTACAGGTAGCCAGTGCTGGCACCTTTTTTGGAATAAAATATTGTTTACAATTGTATTTATTGAGTTTTTGTAAGGTGCCATTAACTGTTACTAGCTTGTGGATTAGCTATTCTGTGAAATGTTAACAGCTAGGTTCCCTTTCTCTTCAAATCCTTCATTTTGCTTTTCACTCTTTTTTTTCTTATAAAATAAGACATTTTTAGTTGATTCAAATAAGTACAGTGGAGTTGCTTCTGACTAAATTGATCAAAGCAAGGTTTATGAAATAGATACAATGCTATGAAACTAAAACTAGAGCTTATAATAAAGCCTCATAAGATTTTATGGCAATTCAGTTTTTCCTACCATGCTAAAAATAAAAACTTTTTCAATTTTTTTTTCTCTTTTATTTTTACATTGCATTCATCTTAAGCTATCTCCTCTCTCTCATCTACCCAGTGAACTGTCCTTTTACCAAATTAAAAAAAGAAAAACATTTGATCAAAACCAAACAATACTTTAATCATACGTAACAGGAGATACAGCATTCTGTACTCAGAGGCCTCTACCCCTGTGGAGAAGGGAGGAAGATGCATTTTCTCAAGTTTTCTCTAGAGCTAAATGTAAAGAGAAAGCCTTCTTCTGTTTGATAGCTTTTGTTACTCTACTTAGAGTTTTTATACTCATATATGTGTCATCAATATAGGCTTTTCATCCTACATAATCCTAGACCTTTGTTAGAGGGTCTATACAGTTGCTAAGTGAGCACCTTAGTATTTCAGGGTTACCTGGTATAGCACCTGCTGCCTGTTGTTAACCTCAGATTGTGGGCTCATTGTGTATGACGCTTCTTGAGGAAGAGAATATATCAGTGACTTAAAAAGGGTAAAAACCAATCCAAGTTGTCTTTATTTAGTTGCCAGTTCTTGTTTTTATCCTATATTCTGCTGACAGTGAATTTTCTTAGTCCCAGATGATGATGATAATTAGCATTTATATAGCACTGTAATGTTTGCAAAGTGCCTTACAAATATCATTATATTTTCACAACTCTGGAAAGTAGGTGCTGTTATTATCTCCATTTTACAGATATGGAAACTGAGGCAGGCTAAGTAGTGACTTGCCCCGAGTGGGGGATTTTCTGACTTCAGGCCTGGCATTCTATCCTGTGCCATCTAGCAGCCTCTGATCCTATCACTCAAGCCCTCTTAATCTAGTACTTCCTTCTTTATTGCCTCTAGGATGAAATACAAAGAATGTTTAGCTTTTAAAGCCCTTTACAGCCTTGCCCCAACCTTTCTCACTTCCACATTTTTTTGATTAAGCACCATCTTCTCCAGGAAGCCTTTCTTAATCCCCCCTCCAGCCTTCCCTAAAACCCTTGCCTTTGTATCTCTTTAACTACTTGGTATTGATTTGTATTTTTTCTGCAGATACTTAGATATAGACTTATTGCTTCTCTTGGTAAAGTGTAGACTCCTTGTACTCAGTGCCTGGCCCTTAGTGGGTACTTATGTTTATTAATGGATCAATTTCTCATTGTCACTACCCAAATTTCTCATCATTTATATCTATGTCTTTAAAATTTCTTTGGGGCGGGTCTTGCTAAAATGCTACAGCCTACTTATACCCAACATGTCTCTCTCCATTGCTCTTTGGGTCATTCCTAATTTTGTTTAAAGATCACTGTATTGTATGATGTGCAGTCATAAAGCAGAGGAGAGTATTATTATAGAAAACAAGGGGTTGTTTTTGTCAGGGCGCAGCTAGTGACTATTGAAAGTACAGTACTGATCCTCAAATGCAATCTTCCCTGCTCCCTTCTGCCTGTTTTGTTCTTGTAGGCTGCCAGCATTATCCACTTTCAGAGCTTGTCCCTAGGTATGTGCTCTGAAACACTAACTGCATGGACTGCCCATCCAACATCAATGAGAATTCATTGTTTTCCATCTATTGTATTCCCCTCACCTTCCTGTGTAACTTAATGTTAATACTTCTGAAATTATCCAACAACATTATTTCGGTGGTTACATTTATCTTAGAATCTTTGAGTAGGAGTCGACTTACTAAACAAAGAACCTTTAAGGCTGTATTTTTATTTATTGTATTAAAATGTGTAACTTCTTAAGAGCAGGAGTTATCTTTTATCTTTCTTTATATCCCCAGGACTCAACATCCAGCACATGGTAGTTGCTTTAGAAGTGCTTTTGGACTGGCTGATCAGCAAAAAATAAACCCTAACACATCTCTATATTTTTTTCAGTCAGTTTTATGACTGAATATATGTCCAGCTGAGGCAGAAGCCAGGTGACTCAGTAGATACAATGTTGGGCCTGGAGTCAGGACTTGAATTCAGGTTTGGCCTCAGCTGTGTAACTCTAGGAAAGTCATTTATCTGAGTCATTTGGTCTAGAGTTAGCCTTGAAGCTAGCTCTTCTAGATTCCCCTGTGGGCCTTCCACCTTCTCTGAACCATCCTGCTTCTCGTAGACTTTATAGGGATGAGAAATTAGTGATATGGGTCAGTTGTTGGTGTCTTATCATTCTTGAACCTTTCCAATCTTTTAGAATTGTATCTCTTTAAAAACTCTTGGTAATCAGACTTCGAGAACTTTTAAAGTTATTTCTTGTAACCCTGAATTTCTCTGAGAACATTTCTTCAGGGCCACTCCCCTCCCAATTTCCTCTCCAGGGTCTTTCCTCTGTTCTATTATAGCATAGCAGGTATTGAGTTATCCGTTTAATGGTGGTGTTCTTGCCATTGTTGATGAAAATGGGTTCCTGTCCAAATGCCAGAGTCTTTCCTCCAGTTTGATCTGGAAATGCCTCTGGTATGGTATTGGTCTCCTGTCAAGCTTTCTCTGGACTCTTCTGTCTTCTGCATTTTATTTTGTGAGGCAATCCTCTGATAGTTTCTATTTTAGTCCTTCATAATATAAAATAAGTAATTTTATTCTCATTGTTTTTTGTGGCTGCTGAATCCCTTCAGCTAGCCAAGAGATTTAGTGTTAATTGTCAAAGTGACTCTAAGGTCAGACCAAGAGTCAGTGGCTCTCTGTTACTTTGAGGATAAAATTTAAACCCTGCTGTTTAACTTTTTCTAAAAGCCCTCGTCTTCTGTTTTAGAATCAATGCTAAGTATCAATGCCAGGGCAGAAGAGTGGTAAGGGCTGTAATGGGGGCTAAGTACTTGCCAGGGTGCCACAGCTAGGACCTATTGGGGACCAGATGTGACCCCAGGACCTCCTGGCTCCAGGTCCTGTTGAACTTTGGAAGTTCTTCAGAAGCTGTCCCTCCCTGTCTTCTCACTACCCCCTTTCTTAGACCTCCAGTGTCCTGGTCTTCCCCCCTGCCTAGGACACTTCCCCTGGGCTCTCACACCTGCTCACGTCCTCCAGGATGCAGCTCAACACCCACATCCCCCTTCCCAAATGGCGTTCTTTTTACGTTGTGTTCTCCATCTGAACAGTTTCTGGGTAGTCTGAGTGCACGTTTCCTCGGTATCGTTGGCACTTCCCATGCTGCCCGAGCGTCCCTAGGGCTTACAAAATGTTAGTAGCACTGGCCGGTCTCCAATGGGGAAGTTTCTGGTCCCTGGAGCTCTCGGTCATGACAGTTTTAAAAATTTATTAGGATGCCCTGAGAAATGGGAATAAAGTGAATATTGGTTTCATTCTCATTTTTCAGGGAGTTTTGAAAATAGATTGGAGATTTAGTAATTACATAGCACCTTCTCTGCTTTATCTTTTTCTTGCAAAGTGGGTGTGGATTTCAGCCTTTGCCCTAATGATTCCATGACTTCCAAATCACTAACTAGTCATTTCCTTTGTAATGACATAATCAATTATGTGTTTTATAATGATGATGAATTCTTGATGGTTCTAGCATTTTCTGACTCCTCTTAAGAAAGCATTTAAGACCTGCAACCTCTGAATCAACGAGAGTTGGACTCAACAACTAAAACAAGGACAAGGCCAAAGATTTGTAGATGATTCAGAGGTTGATAGGGCACCCTTGCCAACCTCTACTGGGAGAAGCCCTCCAGAGGACATTTTGGATGACTTAGCACTCAATGGCACTTTTGCCTTCCAGAGGAGAGGGGAGATAACAGCTCCCCCACCAGCTGAGGTTCAGCCTTCCTCTCCTCCAACCTCCTCAGAATTAACATTCACTTCAGGATCCCCTCTGGGTTCAACTGTTTCCTCTTCTCAGCCCTCTGCTCCAAAACCCCCACCTTGCTCTCCAGGCTCAGAGCCTGAGACCATTGCTGTCTCCCAAACCAGCCCCCACCATAATATCCCATTGTACCCACCACGGCCTGACAATGTTACCTCGCCCATCCCCCCAACCAAGCCTGCTCCATCCCTGGAGCAGACTGAATTATGGTGACAGGGTCCACCTCCCTCTGAGAGAGGTTCCGGCACCAGATGGGCTGGCTCAGGTACATGTTCCTTTTTCTATGACAGATTTAGTCCAAATTAAGGAGAAATTAGGTCGCTACTCGGAGAATCACTCCAAATTCATGGATGGGTTTAAATCCCTTACCCTGCAGTTTGACCTGTCCTGGACAGATCTGCACTTTATCTCCACCTGTTGTACCCCAGATGAGAAAAAGCAGATCTGGGATTTGGCCGTCGAAGTAGCAGATGAGAAGGCCCAAGGTGGCACATGGGCAGGAGTCCCTGGTGCCAATACTGTCCCAGGGCAAGACCCCAGGTGGGACTATATGAATGAAAGACATAGACAGCTTAGAGATCACATGACTGACTGTGTCCTGGAGACCATGCAGAGAGGGATGAGGAAGCACGTTAATTATAACAAGCTCAAAGAGATGACTCAAAGAAAGGAGGAGAATCCAGCTTTCTGCCTGTCCCGATGAGTAGAGGCCATGAAACAGTATACAGATGCTCACCCAGAGAGCTCGGAGTGGGCAATTATCTTAGGCCTCCATTTTAGAGGGTAGTCAGCTCCAGGCATCAGGCAAAAACGGCAAAAGCTGGGTTTGGGATCTCAAACTCCAATAAACCAATTAATAGATGCTTCCTTTAAGGTTTTTCACAACAAGGACCAGGTGACAATGGAAGCACAAACCCCTGAGAAACTGCTTGTAGCAGCCCTCTCCTCCCTGACCCATGGGCAGAGGCCAAGGGGCTCTTGCTACCCCTGTGGACAGAAATGGGCATTGGTCGAAGGGTTGTCCTTTGAAGGGAAGACTGCCCTTGACTCCATGCCCAGCCTGCGGACAGTGGGGACACTGCTAAAGCCAGTACCCCTCCATACAGAGACCCCAGCTACCCAAGAGGCATCCCCCCAACCTCCAGTTTCCTGAAGACTTGGAAGAGGGGTGCCCTGGGGTGGCGTGCTCCCAGTTTTCACCACTATGGCCTAACCCAGGGTTAATCTCGAGGTAGAAGGTAGGATGATTGAGTTTCTCATAGATGCGGGGGCAACTCACTGTCCTTACCTCACGTGGCATGGCCAACTCTCATGGCCTAGCATAGTACGTAAGGCCTGCATCACCATGCTCCCACCCTCCCCCCTGCCCTTCTGCCTTAGAATTGACTCGTGTCGATTCCAAGGAAGAGCAATAAGGGCTAGGCAGTGGGGCTTAAGTGGCTTGCCCAGGGTCACCTAGCTAGGAAGTTAGTGTAATTAACCTTGGAGACTTTATATTCAGTGTAATTATTAGTGAAGGAGAAAGAACAGTATCTTCAGGTCACCCTTAACTACCCCAGTTTCCTGGCACCTGGTGCTTGGATTCAGCCCATTTACAAGGGGAATGAGGGGGGTGGAGGAAGCTGGGTGAGAGAAGAAAGAGACCTCTTCTCAGGAGGAGACCCTTGGATTTTCTCCCCCCGGCTCTCATACTCCTCCTTGGCTCTGATTGGGCAGTCTGGGTCATGAGTCCTGACTTCCTAGCACTCACCCTCCACACAGGGGCTTCTGAGGCTATCCAGGGAGTGTGGGCTTCAGTGGCCACATTGGATACTGCTAATTTGGTTTTCTTCTTTTTTTTTAAATTAGATTGACTGGTGCTTTGTCTATTTTATGTTTTTTTTTTTCAAAATACCAGCTTCTAGTCTTATTTATTACATCAAAAGGTCTTTGACTTTTGATTTTATTAATTTCTCTTTAAGTTTTTAGGATCTCTAATTTAGTTTTCATCTTATGATTTTTAATTTGTTCACTTTCTACTTTTTTAATTTGTATAACTAATTCATTGACCTCTGCCGTCCCTAATTTGTTAATGTATGAACTCAAGGATATAAATTCCCCCCTGAGTACTGCTTTGACTGTATCCCATAGATTTTGAAAGGATGTCTCATCATTGTCATTTTATTCAATTAAATTATTAAATGTTTCTATGATTTGTTAACTGATTTTGGAGAATCATATTATTTAATTTCCAATTAACTTTTGATTTAGCTCTCCATGTACCCATACTAATTATTATTTTTATTTCATTGTGATCTGAGAAGGTTGCATTTATTATTTCTGCTCTTTTGCACTTGTTTGCCATGTTTTTATGCCTTAATACATGGTCAGTCTTTATGAATGTACCATGTGCTGCTGAAAAGGTGTATTCATTTTTGTCCCTATTTATTTTTTCCACAGATCTACTAACTATTTTTTCTAAGATTTCATTCACCTCTCTTACCTCTTATTTTTTTTTTTTTTGGTTTGATTCATCTAGATCTGAGAGAGGAAGATTCAGGTCTCCCCCTAGTATGTTTCTTCTATCTATTTCATCCTTGAGCTCCACTGCTTTCTTCTTTAGAAATTTGAATGCTATAGTATTTGGTGCATACATGTTGAGTACTGATATTTCCTCATTGTCTATATACTGCCTTTTATCAGGACATTCCCTATCTCTTTTAACTAGATTTATTTTTACTTTGGCTTTGTCAGATATCATGATTGCGACTCCTGCCTTCTTTTTATCAATTGATGCCCAATAGATTTGGCTCCATCCTCTTACTTTGACCCTATGTGTATCTACCTTCCTCATGTGTGTTTCTTGTAGACACCATATGGTAGGGTTTTGGATTCTAATCTACTCTGCTTTTCGCTTGCGTTTTATGGGTGAGTTCATTCCATTCACATTCAAAGTTATGATTACTAGCTGTGTATTTTCAGCATTTTGATTTCCACTCCTAGTCCTGCCTTTTCTTCTTTCACTATTTCTTTCTACACCGATGTTTTGTTTTTAATCAGTCCCCCTAATTCGCACCCTTATTTTGCTTCCCTTTCTACCCCCTTCCTTCTTATCCCCCCCCTTATTTTCTTTACAGTCTTTTTAAACTACCCCCCCCATCCATCTCCCTCCCTTGTACTACTTCCCTCTCCACCAGAACACTTGTTACCCTTCTACTTCCCTATAGCATGCAAATCAATTCTCTGCCCCAATGGATCTGATTGTTCTTCCCTCTTTAAGTCAATTTCAGTGAACATAAGACTTAAGTATTTCCTGTCTTCATCCTCTTTACCCTTCCAGTGATTTTTGCATTTATATATCTACCTATGCATTCATATATATGTATGTCTTGGCATTTCTTCCTATACAGTTTGTCACTGTTCCCTCTAAGTATAATTCTTCTAGCTACCCAGGTGATAATAATTTTTAAGAGTTACCAATATCCTCTTTTCTTGTAGGGGGATACAAATCATTTGAATTTATTGGATCCCTTAAAAAAATTCTTTTTTTTTTGGTTTGTTTTTTTTCTCCTTTCTTAATTGATTTTGGTGATTCACTTGAGTTCTGTGTTTGGGCATCAAATTTTCTGTTCACGTCTGATCTTTTCTTTATGAAAGCTTGGAAGTCTTCTATTTTATTAAATGACCAAACTTTCCCTGTAAGAATATAGTCAGTTTTGCTGAGTAATGGATTCTTGGGTGTAGATCTATTTTCTTTGCTTTCTGGAATATGATATTCCATGCCTTTTGGTCCTTCAGTGTAGATGCAGTCAGATCCTGTGTTGTCCTAACTGTGGTTCCATGGTATCTGAATGAATTCTTCTTAGCAGTTTGTAATATTTTTTTCCTTGGTGTGGTAGTTCCTGAATTTGGCTATAACATTCCTGGGTGTTGTCAGTTGGGGATTAAGTTCAGGAGGTGATCTGTGGATTCTTTCAATCTCCACTTTTCCCTCTTGCTCTACAATGTTGGGGCAAGTTTTCTTGGATGCTTTCCTGTAGAATGATGTCCAGGCTTTTTCTTTTTCAATTATTCTTAAGTTGTCTTTCCTGGACCTGTTTTCTACATCTTCAATTTTGTGGATGAGGTGTTTCATATTTTCCTCAAATTTTTCATTCTTTTGATTTTGTTTTATAGTTTCCTGCTGCCTTGTAAAGTAATTTGCTTCTAGTTGTTGGATTCTAGATTTTAAAGACTGAATTTCATCCCTGCCTTTTTGGTCATCCTTCTACTTCTGTTTTGATTTTTCTTTGGAGTTTATCTTTCATCTCCTTTACCTCATTTTCAAGCTGATTAATTTTGGCTTTCAAGACACTATTTTCTGTTTCCAGCTGATTTATTTTGCTTTTTAAGTTCTTTTCCCAAGTGTCTTCAGCCTCTCTTAATTGTTTTTTAAATTGCGTTTTAAGTTCTTCCAAAGCCTGTGTCCAATTCGCTGTGTTTTTGCTTTGTGTTCCATTTGCTCCTTGCTCAGTGCCTGGATAGAAGCTGTTGATTGTAATTTATTTTTTCTTTTTCTGTTGTTTACTCATATCTTCCCCTTCTTTCCCCCTTGTAGTTGCCTGTAGTCTTGCTCCTCTCATTATGTGTTGGATCTGTGGCTTTGGGCTGTTCTATCTTAAAGGGGCTTCTTTATTCTACTGATTGATCAGGTTTGTCAGATTTTCCCTCATTGACAGCAGAAGCTGAAAAGGAGCTGGGCTTCCTGCCCTGTTATCAAGGTTGTTGCCTTTAGTTTGTTGCAGCCTTTGCCCTTGGAGCTTAGTCAACAAGACTCTTGGATCAGTCTCTGGGGGAGAGGTGTTGGAGCTTGAGTTTCCCCGCCCTCTAAAGGCTTCTTATCCACCCTATTGATGAGATTCATCCAGGGCATAGTTGATCTGTAAAGCTGGATGTGTCCTGAGGCCAAAACCTTGAGAATGGGGGTGGGGGGTGGAGATTCTGCATCTTGGCTGGGCCTAGGCTGCCTACTCTCAGCTTCTCCTCTAACTGCCTCTATGCAGCCTGTGTTCAACGCACTGAGCCTGGCACGGCTCAGCCAGCAAGATACACCCTCCGGACTAGTGCCCTTGCCCACCCAGGGATTCCAGCCACCACTGGAGGCTCAGCACTGTGGGTGTGGGAGGGGTTTTGGGACCTTCCTTCTTCCTTCCCATTAAACCCATGTGTTGTAGAATTCAGGCTTTTTTGGCGCATACATATTGAGTCCAGGTGGAGAGTTCCCTAACTCTGTCCTGTTGTTAGATTTGGTTTTCAGTCCCCTCAAAGCATTGTGTTTTTGAGCAGTGAGGAAGTGTTTTGGAGGGTCTAAACTGTTGCTGTCTGTAAGCCGCCATCTTGACTCCCAGGCCTCATTTTTATATTATTATTAATGGCTTTGATGTCTTCATCTGAAAACTTATTCATATCTTTTGGTGATTTTTCAATTTGGGAATGACTTGTATTCTTATAGATTTGACTTAGCTCTTTATATTTTTTTGAAATGAGACCTTTATCAAAAATTTTTTATAAAAATGCTTTAAAGTTTATTGTTTCCCTTCTAATCTTGGTTGCATTGGTTTTGTATCTCTTTTATGTAATATGATCAAAATTAATTATTTTATATCTTATAATATTCTCTCTTATTTGGTCATAAATTCTTCTCCATATATCTGACAAGTAAATGATTCTATGTTCCCCTAATTTACTTATACTATCATTTTTTATGTTTAAACCATATACCCATTTTTGACCTTATTGTGGTACAGGGTGTGAGATACTGATCTAAACCTAATTTTTGCTATACTGTTTTCTAATTTTCTCAGCAGGATTTTTTTTTAAATATCAAATAGTGAGTTCTTATCCCAAAATCTAGGATCTTTGGGGTTATCAAATAATGTATTAGGTAAAAGTACCTTAGGACCATGTTATATAAAGGTCAGTTGAAGGAACTGGGCTTATATAGCCTAAAGAACTCTAGAGGCAGGTGAGAGACATGATAGCTGTCTATAAGAATTTAGAAAATTTCAAAAGGACTAATTTTAGACTGAAGTCAGGAGAAATTTTCTAAAATTAAAGTAGCCCAGAAATGAAACGGTTACCTTTTGAGATGACCTTTTTCTTGGAAGTCTTGTAGAGAGGCTTGTCAATGACTTTTTTGAGTGTATTACAGTGGTGATTCCTTTTTGATGTGGATTGCAGTAGAGGATTGCTGAGATGTGTTGCAACTCCTATTCTGCAAGTTTACTTACTAGTTTTATTCTTAATGTAATATTATAATTTTTGTTATTATAGTATAATTTGTCTTACTAAGGAATCTGATTATTTTGTGTGTGTGTGTGTGTTTTTTCTGAGTAGGATTTAGGTCCTGAATATGAAGATGTATTTAACACGTCTTTGCAATGGATTTTAGAAAATGGAAAGGATGTTGGCATTAGGTAAATAATTTTCTTTTAATTTGTTTCCATCATAACTTAAAACAAAAATGACTTAATTTTTAAACTCCTACTCTTTTGTTTTTTAAACAGGTGTATTGGTAATGACTCAAATGAAGATTTGACAAACATAACTGATGTGCAATTCTTACAATCTACCAGACCTCAAATGTCTTTCTGGTGTCGCTTTCGACGTGCATTTATTACTGTGACTCACAGATTGTTGTTGTTATGCTTCGGTAAGTTGCTGTTTATTTAGTCATAGCTTGTATTATGTACAAGATAAAGAAGAGAAGGTAGTGTGTAGAGGATGTGTATTAGTTTTTTTAGTATTAAAGCTGAAAATTTTTGCTATTGTCTAATAGCTAACACACACACATATCATCACATGATTTGGAAAATATTTTACATATATTATTTCATTTGACCTTCATGGTAACCTTATGAGGTTAGTTGTGTTCTCATTCCAGGACATTGAAGCTGAGAGATGTTAAATGACTCGCACAGGATTTCTGTATTGCAAGTTGAACAGCACTCTCTCCAGTACATCATACTAATTATGTGCCAGGAGCCTCTCATGAAAAATATCAAATTAGATTTCAAGGGAATACATGGGCTTGGGAGATAGCAATGAAGATGAGATTTTATCTTTGCAGACTTTTCTTTTCTCATAAAAGTTTTCCTGGAGAAAGTGGTATTTGAGAAAGTAGAAAGAAAAAACATGTGATTTTTAAATTATCCTTTTACTTTGAAATACTTTGGATGTATATTAAGAACAGTGTATTTTGTGAAATGTTGAAATTCATGTTTAATGTGAGAAAATGGTTTCACTCATTTCTTCTTTCCCAACCCTCCTAAAAGTTGCATTTTCCAAAATTATATGTTTTATTTATTTGAGATTGCTTAAATTCATGTCTTTGCTTTTGTAGTAACTCACTATTGAAAAAGAAAATCTTTATAAAACATAGATTTTATATATTAGAAATTAAGTTAAGTATAAATGGGTAAATGCTACAGCTAACGACAGATGACTTTCTTAAACATGAAAGGGGGCAGTGAGGTGGCTCAGTGGATTGAGAGCTGGGCTGTTTGACCTCAGACACGTCTAGCTTTGTGACCCTGGGCATTGCCCAGCCCTTATCACTCTTCTGCCTTGGAACCAATACATGGTATTTATTCTAAGATGGAAGGTAAGGGTTTTTTGTTTTGTTTTGTTTTGTTTTTTTTGGTTTTGTTTTGTTTTAAGAAAGAAAGGAAACACATCAGGACAATCTAGAAATTCCTTTAAGATAATGTTTATTTTTTTTTATTTGAACCCAGGACCTTTTGCCTGGCTCTCAAACCATTGAGTCACCTAGCTGCTCCCTAAATAATATTATTTTAAATGGTATTTTAATTAGTGTTGCTAAACAAAACTTTACCTTTGAATCTTCATTGCTGCATTCTCAAATATCAAGCTTGGAAAACTAGCTTTCCAATAATTTAAAGATTAAAATGTTTTGAAAATGTAGTCAGGTACAGTTTTAAAAGCACATTTAAAAATATTTCAGGTGTAGTGATGGTATGTGTGGTTCTGCATTACATGAAGTATCACTGGACAAAAGAAGAGGAGGAAACAAGACAGATGTATGATATGGTGATAAAGATTATAGGTATGTAATTTTCTAAGATATGCTTCTTGAGCAACAAGTAGTATATTTGAGAAGAAACTGCCCAAACCTCTTCTGAATAACTAATAAAATTATGACAATGACAATACCTTATTTCATATTCAGATGTGTTGCGAAGTCATAATGAAGCTTGCCAAGAAAATAAAGACTTACAACCTTACATGCCTATTCCACATGTTCGAGATTCTTTAATACCACCTCCTGACAGGTATGTTCAAAGCATGGTTGAAGAGAACTAAAATGTGGGTGATTTCAAAGTATTGTGCCAGAGCCATTGAGTCTTGGCTATGCTTTGGTGTATGTTTCCTTTTGGGCCCTCAGAGCCTGTTGTCCAGCACTCTTCCTTCTTGGTATTTTAGAAACTTCAAAGGTTAGTTCAAGAACTAGATTGTTCTATGTCCTCATTCCTTTGCTTGCTTCTTCTATCCCTGCTCCCTCAGTTTAGAGTTGCATTTTGTTTTGTTTTTGTTGGAGCCTTGGAACCCGTGGTAGATGGAGAGAAAAGTTTAAGTGTCCAAAGCTATATGACAGAAGAATAGTAAATAGGACAAAGCAACTTTCTTTTGGGAGTGAAAAGCATAAGTACCTCAGCTGATGCAATTTCACAAGCAAAACCATAAGACTTTTTGTTGTGTTTTAAAAAAAATTTTTTTTTTTTTTAAAATAGGAACACCACCAGATATCTCTCTTACTGGGAATAAATGATGATGAAGCATGTTTCATTTGGATAGGTGTATAATCAAGCTGTGAGAATGAAACTATTTGATCTCTATTATAGGAAAAAAATGAAGAAAGTCTGGGATAGAGCTGTTGACTTCCTGGCAGCAAATGAATCCAGAGTTCGTACAGAGACACGAAGAATAAGTGGCATGGACTTTCTGGTTTGGAGGTGGATACAGCCATCAGCAGCCTGTGACAAAATTTTTGTGGTACCTTCTAAAGTTTGGCAAGGACAAGGTATGCAACCCTTTAGCTATCTTTCATTTTGAATCCTATCAAAGACTTGAGTCTCAGGGAACAACTGAAGGAGGCAGCATGCATGCTACAGAAGAGAGATTGCTGGCTCTTGCAGTCAGGGCCTTTGTTTAAAGTCACTTAGCTCTTTCTGTTCCTTAGTTTCCTTATCTATAAAATGAAGGGTTAGATTCAAGGACCTCTAAGGTCTCCTTTTATAAATCCATACTCTTTAGAGGAAGATTTGCTCTAAAAAGGGATTCAAATTGTGTAAAAGTAGGTCCCATCACATTTCAAATGGATCACTGATAGACAAAATTCATAATAAAGGTAAAATAATTTGTTACAGAGTAGAAGGAGAACTTATCTTGAAGTCAGGATATCTGAATTTAACCTTGGTTCTTGCTAGTTTTGTGAACTTGAGCAAGCATTGTGAGCCCTATAAAGTGGGGATAATAGTCCTCATGTTAGCCATTGCCCAGACTAATTAACTCTATAAATTTTAGCTATAATTTTGTTTTCACAATTATCTTTGAACTAGTGTGTATGTCTTGTGCATAGGTTCATATCTGTTTACCATCATGTCCATGTCCTTTAAAAAAATAGTTGTATACCATTTTTTTTTTGGCCAAGCTTCCACTCATTTTTAAAAAGCCATTTTCTCCTTCATTCCCTTCCTCTTGGGGGGAAAAAAATTCAGCAAAGCCATGTGCACCCATGGACATTTTATTATCTTTTTTCCTTATCCCACTATTTCTTAGCCATTGGATTTTGTTGTGAGGTTAATGCTTAAGGATATTAAAGAATATTTTAGAGTTCCATTGTTGTATAACAAAAGCATTGAATCATCTTAACACTGACTAATGTTGATTTGATACTTGGGTCTGGAAGGGTGTTATAAAACTTACTCAGCAAGATCATCATCTTTTAACAAATGACTACAATGATTGGGAGAATAATATGGGGGAAAATTAGTACATTAGTCTGGAAATTATTGTCTTTTAATCTGACTATATCACCAACTGGCAATGTGTCTTAGAGCAAGCCATTTAACCTCACTGTTTTTCTCTTCATCTTAAAGTGGGATAAATAATAGCAATTTAATCTGCTTTACAGATTTGTTGAAAGGCTTTGATTAAAAACATTTTTGAAAAAAATCGGAAAGGATAAACTACTATATGATGTAGTACTTTATATAATCTAAAATTATTAAAGTGTAATGTCATAATTAACATACTGTTATATTAATATATTAATTAATTATTGATAATCAGTGGTATTGATTTGATATAATGAATATTATTCAATATTTTATGTATAAGATAGTATGTATTTATTACTATTTTCTCTCCACCTTGTTAGGTAAGTCACTTTGTGTCTTCACAATATTGAACCTAATTGGTATTGTTTAATGAAAATGAAGTCCATGAGTTAGTGATTGTTGGACTTATAAAACAAAGGCATTGCAGAGTTAGATGGCGAGGTTGCAGCATCTGTGTTCTGTCCATTACACCCTATTTTTTTACTAGAGACCTGTGTCCTTTTTGCCATGTGTCTTTTACTACACAGGACCTATTGTGTTTAATGAACTGTTTGTTGGACATCATTGCAGTTAAAATAATCACAGCAGAAACTGACATCTTTTTAGCTGATGGTGAAATAGAGCCTCTGTTTCCAAATTGTAAATTGAGATTTGAATATATGGCTTTCTTTTTAATTTGGTAATTAAAATGAAAGGTGTTATACGCCTTGCTGGGAAGTGGGATATTATCACTGAGTCATTCTCTTTGTCAGAATCTCTAAGGACTAATTGAATTGTGTTATTCCTTTAAAAGGGAAGGGTGGGTCCCTCAAAGAATGATTCCTTTTTTTTTTTAATCTTTACCTTCCATTTTGGAATCAATACCATGTGTTGGTTCCAAGGCAGAAGAGTGGGTTAGGGCTAGGCAGTGGGGGGTCAAGTGTCTTGCCCAGGGTCATACAGCTGGGAAGTGTCTGAGGCCAGATTTGAACCTAGGACCTCCCATTTCTAGGCCTAGCTCTCCATCCACTGAATTACCCAGATGCCCCCAAAGAATGATTCCTTTCTACTTGAACTCTAGGTTGTAATCTTGATTCAGACATCTTATGACCCAGATGACCAGTTACTGAAAAAATAACTCCACAGTATGGCATTATTATTTTATTCAACTGATCTTTGGCTGCTGCCACATTTTTGTTAACTGAGTGAGAAAATTTGTTCCACACCTAAATCAGAGCAAGGAATTCTAGATTTTTCTGTCAGAACTGAATTTATAGCTTATTACAGCAGGAAAAAAAGACCACTGAAGACCCCACCCCCACTCTTTCGTAGGCACACAGTCCCCCTCATGTTCAACTGAAAATTTACCATTTGTTTTTCCTTTTAAGTTCATGATGGCCAGACCCACCCCAGACGGCTAGCTCCAGCTTGCTGTGATGCCCCTTTTGTGCAGTTTTGCTGGTAACATCACACTCACCTTTGTTCTTTGATGAAGCCGACCTCTAGAGGTCAGGTAAGTTCTATTTCTTACAATACTGCGCAGTTCTGTGAAGTTTTTATTTTATACCCATTGGGGTATAACATTTAAAAATAAAACTTTACAAAACCATGTGCTATTTAAACCCCCACAAAAGGACTTGCCTTCGTCCTTTTGTAGCAGGATTCAAAGGTTATGATGATGTCACCAGCAAACTAAACAAAGGGGGTGGGGCTAAGGGGGAGGGGAAAGGGTATCTCCCCCAAAATGAAGCTCTTGGTCTACAGTGGAGCTGGAAGCCCTACATCAGAAAATGGTGAGTGTGTAAGTTTGTTCTTTGTTCTACAAAAGCATACTCACCATTAATTACTAAAAACAGAATTCATCTAAAAGGTAAAAAATTATATTGAGAATGCAAAACCAGAATGATTAGAAACCAGTCACAGTTGTTTCCCAACTGGTCATCCCTACAAAGTTTAAGTAAAAGGTTACTTCATGAACTCAAGATGGTCTGGATTGTGCCAGGTATTAACTGAGAGAATAGCAGTCTTCTTTTAAATACAAATGTAAGTATAGAAAAGACACATTAGAACTTAGAACTGATCAGACTTGATTTTGTCTCAGTGCTCAATTTTAATGGGCATGTACTTCTGATGTATTGTTTTATAATTAGTGTTTGCAGTAAGATTTTTGAGGAATGACCTTAAATTATTTGTCCAAAGCTCCCCAAGGTACTTTTAAAAACCATTGATGGCTTTCACTTGCTTTTCTGAACTATAAAAACTAGATATCCTGTCATTTGGAAGCTGATGCTCCAAGATGGTGAGAACGTCATAAAAAATGCCTGTCTAACCCTCAGTTAAAGTATAATGGTGTCTATAATTTTTTAAAGGAAGACAGAAGGAAAGAGTGAGAGTTTTGAGTTTAATTACACTGGGCCCCAAACAAAATGTCATTGAGATGCTCCTTTTCAAAAAGTTTGGTGAATCTTGGATTCTTACTCTAAAATAGGCTTTGGGGGCAGTGTTGTTTCCTCTTTTTGGCATTTCCACTCTAATTTAATAATAATAAATTAAACTTAACCTCCAGTGGTTAAAAGAAAAAGCTTACTTTTCTGGAGATTTTTAAGGTTTGCAAATTACCTTTCTTGTAATAACTCTATGATTTATTTAGTGTAAATATTATCCATATTATCCACATGTGATGAGAAAAAAGCAACCACCATAAGTTGAATTAAAATTAGTGCTAGGATTTCAAACTCAGATCTTTGGAGTGGAAAACCCTTATTTTTTGGCTTCTATTGCATAGTAGAATTCAGAATGGTGGCACCACTTGGGGTTTACCAAGTAGAATATAATGAAATTTTCAGTTAATTCTGTTTATTAGACTTTTGGTGAAATTTGGTTCTGGGGGAGACCATTCATTAATATAGGACTTCATAACCATAAAGGACAGACTTTCCCACTTTCTTTAATATGATGTCCACAAGCATGTGGCCATATTACCTTTATGAATATTGGAATTCTTTTAATATCACTGTATGATGTTAGATGGCATATTAACAGTGTGTGCACGCACACACAGAATTTTACAGTTTACAAAACACTTTGCTTCTAGTGTCTTATTGGATTTTCACAACAGCCTTGTGAAGTAGATTGTACAAAAGTTTTTACTTAGATTTTGCAAATAAGTGAATAAATGTGCAGATAGATCAAGTGGCTTTTCTATAAATCACCCAGGATTCTTGACTATAAAACCATTTTTCTCTTCCAGCTGCCTCAGAGGGTAGAATATGAATTGCTCTACATTAAATTGTTACTATATTACTCTTCCACTATCTAATAACTGTTAATACCAAAATTGAGTTTTCTATTTTATAGCATTATACTAAACAGTGTATAAACTTTTTTCCTGACTGTGCTAAGAAGGGCAATTGCAGTTTCTGATTAGACACTTATAAAAATGAAAAGCATTTTTCCAAGAATTTCCTGTTCCAAGTTTTCAAGTTCTGAAAAATATGTTTGTATAACTTTGATTTCTCCCAAGCAATAATGAAACACCCACTATAATACAACTGAGTAAAGCTAGAAAAGAAGTTGGCTCAGTCTGTGGACAGAGAGTCAGACCTGGAAACGGGTGGCCCTGAGTTCAGATCTGGCCTTTGACACTTCATAGCTGCATGTCCCTGGACAAGTCACTTAACCCAGTTGCCTAGCCCTTGCCATTTCCTCCCTTGGAACTGATATTTAGTATCTATTCTAAGAGAAGGGGGTAAGGATTTAAAGAAAGAGAAAGAAAAGAAGCAGATTAATTATACATCAGAAAGTCACGGTATTTGACAATACAACTTTCACCATAAAAGATTGCTCTAAAAATTCTGAAATTGACTCCTTCCTCTTGTGGAGGATAAAAGCCTTTTCGTCTGCAAGGTCTTTGCCATCTAGTTGGGAAGAAAAGACGTGTATCAAGTAAGTCTGTAAAAGTTTTTAATTCTGGAGATAGTGTGTTAATGCTGATTCTAGGCTACTCTTTAGTCCATGAGAGTAAGATTTTGGATTAGGCGAAGAGTTCAGTCATTCTCTGGGGCGTATAATGTTCTTTCTTCTCAGCCAGAATGTCAGACTGAAGATGTAGGAAAGCCTACGGTTGATTGATTTAAGCACCAAATAGAAACTCTTATTACAACAGAAGACTGGAGAGGCCTAAACCTTCATGAACATCCGTGCGTGTGGAAGTTGAGGGAATCAATAACTGGGTGTAAAGAGACAGAGAAACTCACTGAATTTTGTTAGAATTTTCACCTTGTGAACAAATATTGAGCTGCTTAAACTGTTGCCCCAGGCTGCTGGTATATAAGATATCCCTTCTTGGCAACTCTTGCTTCTTTTTAAATGGTAAAAGCAGAGACTTGTTCATTTTTTAAAAAGATATATATATGAAAATATATATATGAAATGACATAACCACAAAATACTAGTAAAATTGATTTATTTGTGTTTTCTAGCATTTCATTTAGATCGAAGAAATTCACCGCCAAATAGTCTGACACCCTGCCTAAAGATTCGAAATATGTTTGATCCTGTTATGTAAGTATGATCATTATGGCTCCCAAGTGATCTTGATGGTCTGTGGATCTTTGAAGGCTGAGGTGTTTAGTCAGAACTGTGAGCATGAATTCCATATGCCCGTCAGGCTGTCATCCTCGGGGAGTCCTGAGCCAATTCTCTGTCAGGCCAGTGTCCCTCTTCGCTGGGTCTGTTCCTGGCCTCTGAGGCCCCGTTGCCCTCCCTGGAAGGCCTTCAGCAACTTTGTGGCACTGAACAGGAAGAGGACCCACCCTCGGGAGTCCCTCACCCCCCCCCCCCCACCCCCCGCCCGGGACACCTGCAGCCTGTGCTTGGTTTTCACTTTAAATGTTGTTACAGACAGAAATAGATTTCTACACATTTGTGTGTAAGACTAGCCGTCAGGCACAGCCATCACTTGTTCCTTCTGTCTGACACGAGTGTAGACGTAAGTGTGGGTGGTGATGACACCTTGCACTCTGGTGTGCGGTGGGGGTGCACATTTGCATTTGTAAAACTTTTTCACACAAACCCTTCCCTCTACATGTGAAAGCAGGGGTGCATCTCCATAAAGTGTGTGCCATCTATTTGTCCATTCAAAAGAATTGACAAGTATACTTGACTGTGGTTGCCCCAGTTGTTTCACAATAAGGTTGTTCATTTGGTATTGCAACCCAATTCCACTGTATAGAAGGCAGTTACCTCATTTCTCATGGAGGACACCTTCCCATGGAACTGTCCCTCATACAACTATTTTACTTCATACCATGGAACTACTTGGTGATCGGCCTCGGCAGTGAACATCTGTCTCATCTGACATCCTAATGAAAACACGCTCTCTATTTCTGTGTGTGTGTGTGTGTGTGTGTGTGTGTGTGTGTGTGTGGTTTCTAGAATTTTTCCAGTTATGTCCTCATCACCATGAATGTAGCCAACATAATGATCAAAATACTTTCCCTCCTCCAAATCATATTCTACCAATATTTCTTTATGTGCAAATAACTAACAAAAGATGAAAGTTCCTGGTATTGCACCTGTGGGCTTTGGACTATGGATAATGTGTTCTAAGAATCTGTGAAACTTGTTCCATTTCATTCTTTTTCTTAAAACAACCTACTAGCTGACTCAAACTCATTACAACAAATAACTGAATGGGAAATTCTGTGATTACTAAAATACAGAACATATTAATACCAATTTTTTTAAAACCAAATGAAAGATCTCTTTCTGTTCTCATAAGTGAGCAGCCCAATGTACTAAGAACTCTTAGAAGTTATTTAATAAATACAGTAGTATTAAAAGGACTTATTGGGGCAATATTTGTCTATCATTCTTTAGGAAGTAAAATTTCAAAATAGAAAAACCACAAGCTTTTTATTTAAGTTTAAGAATATTATGATTTTAGTTATTCAAAGAAAAATGAAATACCTAATTTATGATAAGGAAAACTATTTTACTATAAATGTAAATGTAATGTAAATATAAAAATACAAATTAAGAAGAACTTCCGAGTAAGCATGGCGGCAGTCTAGATGCAAGCCGCTTCCTCTCCCCAGCACCCAATGAAATAGACTACCTCAAAAGAACATAAAAAACATCTTTGTAAGAAAGGAGGGACTCAACAGTAGGGCGCAGTATTGAAGGTATGTGGGGTTTGAACATTTCCACACAATAAGAAGGAGAAAAAGCTCCCACCCAAATGTGAGCTGATCTACCCTCCCCCACCCCATCTGCGGAGCCAGAGTTAGAGCCAGAGTTAGAGCCAGCGTGCACCAGAAACAGTGAGTGAGTGAGGGACACCTCTAGCGTGAGCAAGGGGCACCTCTAGGTCACTGGGAGCTGACTAGGACTGCCGGGGATCTACCCCTGGGAGTAGTTACACAGGAAACCTCTGCACACTGGAGAGCTCAGACCGCAGGCTCTCTAGCAAACAGTGGAGGCTGCGGAGATTCTATAGCTTGCCTCAGGCAAAAGCCTTGCTCCTTAACTCCATAAACAGAGAACCTGCCCATCTCGCTTAGATTTCTGACTAAATAGGGAGGGAAAAAACACCACAGTGATGGCTCATTTGGCCCAGGACCAACAGACACCCTCCAAGAAAAACAGGAAGAAGACATTGACTCTTGAAAATTTTTACTGAGGGAAAACCCAGGCTACAGAGGAAAAAGAGGATGAAATTAAAATAAAATCCCCCCCCCCCTGCAAAAATGTTAATTGTCCACAAGCTCTGGAAGAATTCAAATTGGAGCTTATCCAAAAGATGGAAGTCTTCTAGCAAGAAAAATGGGAAATAATTCAAAGTGAGAACAGCAGTCTGAGACACAAGAACTACCAAATGGAGAAACAGCTGGAAGCCACAAAAAGCAGGGTAGACCAAACTGAAAAGGAAAACAATTCTTTAAAGACCAGAATTAGGCAACTGGAAGACAATGATCTTGCAAAACAGCAAGAATTAATAAAGCAAAGTCAAAAGAATGACAAATTAGAAGAAAACATAAAATATCTCACTGAAAAGGTGACAGATCAGGAAAACAGGAAGGAGAGACAATTTGCGAATCATTGGTCTACCTGAAAAGCCAGAAATAAAACAGAAATCTTGACATCGTACTGCAAGAAATCATCCAAAAAAACTGCCCCAATGTTCTTGGAACAAGGGGACAAAATAGACATTGAAAGAGTTCATAGAACACCGTCTATACTAAATCCCCAAAAGACAACTTCCAGGAATGTAATTGCCAATTCCAAAGCTTTCAAGCAAAGGAGAAAATTCTACAAGAAGCCAAAAAGAAGACAATTCAGATATCAAGGAGCACCAATCAGGATCACACAAGATCTGGCAACTTCCACACAAAAGTACCACAAAGCATGGAACACGATATTCAGAAAGGCAAGAGAACTGGGTCCTCAACCAAGAATCACCTATCCATCAAAACTGACTAAATCCTTTCAGGAGAAAGTGTGGGAATTCAACAAAATAGAAGATTTCTAGTATTTGTAAAGAAAAGCCCAGAACTCAGTGGAAAGTTTGATATCCAAACACAAAGAGCAAGAGAAACTTGAAAAGGTAAATATGAAAGAAAGGGAAAAGGAGAAAAACATTTTTTTTATTCAAACTCTTCTATAAGGGCTATAATTAGATCAAATTATATGTATTAATATATGGGGAAATGTTATTTGTAACTCTCAAAAAATTGTATTCATTATTATAGTAATTAGAAGAATCACTCATAGGAAAAGATTGGGGCATTAAGGGCTATAAGATGATATTTAAAAAAAAAAAGAAAAGAAAAAGGGTGGGGGAATCAATGATGGTACCAAGAGATACTTGAAGAAATAGAAATAAAATAAATAGAATAATCTTTTTCACACAAAGATACACACGGGGAGGGGGGGGGCGGGAAGAATACTCTTAAAAGAAGGAGAGGAAGAGAGTGCTAATAGGTAATAGTTAAAACTTACTCTCAGTGAAATAAACTCTGAGAGGGAAGAGCATCTAGATCCATTGGGATCTTGAATTCTAGCTATCCAACAGGGTAAGGGAGAAGGTAAAACTAAGGGGGGGAGGGAGTACAAAAAGGGAGGGAAGGAGAGGGGGAGAGGGAACTTAACAGACCCAAAAAAACCAAGAAGGGAACAAAAGGGGAGGGGACAGAAAGGGAAGCATATCAAGGGAGGGGATTAGGGGGATTGATTAAAAGTAAAACACTAGTTTAAAATGATATAAAAAGAAAAAAGAACAACTATGGGAGGATATCAAAATCCTAGGGAATTCATAAGTGACAATCATAACTTTAAACATGAATGGGATGAACTCACCCATAAAATGTAAACAAATAGGAGAGTGGATTAGAATCCAAAATCCTACCATATGTTGTCTACAAGAAACACACCTGAGGCGGGTAGATACAATGTCAGAATTAAAGGTTGGAGTAAGACTAATTGGGCCTCAACTGACAGAAAGAAGTCAGAAGTTGCAATCATGATATCTGACAAAGCCAAAGTAAAAATAGATCTGATTAAAAGGGATAGTGAAGGTAAATACATCCTGATACAAGGGAGTATAGACAATGAGGAAAAACACTAATCAACATGTATGCACTCAATGGTATAGCACCCAAATTTCTAATGGAGAAACTAGTAGAATTGAAGTAGGGAATAGACAGTAAAACTATATTAGTGGAAGACCTGAAACTACCACTATCAAATTTAAATAAATAAAAAAATAAATAAGAAAGAGGTAAAAGAGTTGAATGAAATCTTAGAAAATTAGTTAGTAGATATGTGGAGAAAAATAAATAGGGACAAAAAGGAATACACCTTTTCAGCAGCACCTGGTACATTCACAAAGATTGACCGTCATATACTAGGTCATAAAAACATGGCCAACAAATGCAGAAAAGCAGAACTAATAAATGCAACTTTTTCAGATCATAAGGCAATAAAAATAATGATCAGTAAGGGTACGTGGAGAGTCAAATAAAAAATTTATTGGAAATTAAATAATATTCTCCAAAATCGGTTAGAGAACAAATCATAGAAACAGTAATTTCATTGAAGAAAATGACAATGATGTGACATCCTTTCAAACTCTATGGGATACAGCCAAAGCAGTACTTGAGGGAAAATTTATATCCTTGAGTTCATATATTAACAAATTAGGGAGGGCAGAGATCAATGAATTGGACATGCAAATAAAAAAACTTGAAAGCGAACAAATTAAAATCCCCCAGAAGAAAACTAAGTTAGAGATCCTAAAAATTAAGGGAGAAATTAATAAAATCAAAAGTGATAGAACTATTAAACTAATAAGACTAGAAGCTGGTATTTTGAAAAAACAAGATAGACAAAGTACTGGTCATCTAATTAAAAAAGAGAAGAAAACCAAATTAACAGTATCATAGACAAAAAGGGGGAACTCACCTCCAATGAAGAGGAAATTAAGGCAATCGTTAAAAACTATTTTCGCCAATTATATGGCAACAAATATGGCAATCTAGGTGATATGGATGAATATTTACAAAAATATAAATTGCCTAGATTAACAGAAGAAGAAATAAAATTCTTAAATAATTCTATATCAGAAAAAGAAATTGAACAAACCATCAAAGAATTCCCTAAGAAAAAATCACCGGGGCCTGATGAATTGACAAGTGAATTCTATCAAACATTCAGAGAACAGCTAATCTCAATACTATACAAACTATTGGACATAATAAGCACAGAGGGAGTTCTACCGAATTCCTTTTATGACACAAACGTACTGATTCCAAAGCCAGGCAGGTCAAAAACAGAAAGAAAACTACAGACCAGTCTCCCTAATGAACATAGATGCAAAAATCTTGAATAGGATACTAGCAAAAAGAATCCAGCAAGTGATCAGGAGGGTTATTCACTATGATCAGGTAGGATTTATACCAGGAATGCAAGGATGGTTTAATATTAGGAAAACCATCCACATAATTAACTATATCAATAAGCAAACCAACAAAAATCACATGATTATCTCAATAGATGCAGAAAAAGCCTTTGACAAAATACAACACCCATTCCTACTAGAAAGCGCAGGTATAGAAGGGTCTTTCCTAAAAATAATAAACAGTATCTAAAACTATCAGCCAACATCATCTGCAATGGGGATAAACTAGATGCATTCCCAATAAGATCAGAAGTGAAACAAAGATGCCCATTATCACCTCTATTATTTACCATTGTACTAGAAACACTAGCACCAGCAATTAGAGAAGAAAAAGAAAGGTATTAAAATTGGCAATGAGGAGACCAAGCTATCACTCTTTGAGCATGATATGATGGTCTACTTAAAGAATCCAATAGAATCAACTAAAAAATATAGTGGAAATAACAACTTTAACGAAGTTTCGGGATACAAAATAAATCCACATAAGTCATCAGCATTTCTATTTATTTCCAACACATCTCAGCAGCAGGAATTAGAGAAATTCCATTCAAAATCACCCTAGACAATATAAAATACTTAGGAATCTATCTGCCGAGAAACACAGGAATTATATGAACACAACTACCAAACACTTTCTACACAACTAAAACTAGATCTTATCAAAGGGAAAAACATTAATTGCTCATGGGTAGGATGAAGTAACATAATAAAAATGACCATCCTACCCAAACTTATCTATTTATTTAGTGCCATACCCATCAAACTTCGAAAAAACTTTTTTACAGAATTAGAGAAAACCATAACGAAATTTCATTTGGAAGAACAAAAGACCAAGTATACCCAGGGAAATAATGAAAAAAAAATGCAATGGCCTTGCAGTCCCAGATTTCAAACTATACTATAAAGCAGTATACATCAAAACAATTTGATACTGGCTAAGAGACAGAAAGGAGGTTCAGTGGAATACACTTGGGGTAAGGGACCTCAGTAAAACAGTATGATAAATTCCAAGATCCCAGTTTTGGGGACCAAAACCCAATATTTTATAAAAAACTGCTGGGAAAATTGGAAGACAGTGTGGGAGAGATTAGGTTTGGATCAACATCTCACACCCTACACCAAGATAAGCTAAAAATGGGTGAATGAGTTGAATATAAAGAAGGAAACTAAGCAAATTAGGCAAACACAGAATAGTATACTTGTCAGATCTTTGGGAAAGGAAAGACTTTAAAACAAAGGAAGAGCTAGAAAAATATCACAAAATGTAAAATCCTTAATTTTGATTACATTAAAGTTTTTGCACAAACAAAACAAATGCATCCAAAATTAGAAAAAAAGCATAAATTGGGAAACAATCTTCATTACAAAAACCTCTAACAAAGGTCTAATTACTCATTTATAAAGAGCTAAACCAGTTGTACAAAAAATCAAGTCATTCTCCAGTTGATAAATTGGCAAAGGACACGAATAGGCTATTCTCAGTCAAAGAAATCAAAACTATTCATAAGCACATGAAAAAGTACTCTAAATCTCTGATAATCAGAAAAATGCAAATCAAAACAACTCTGAGGTATCACCTCACACGTAGCAGATTAGCTAACATGTCAGGAAAGTGAAAGAATGAATGCTGGAGGGGATGTGGCAAAGTTGGGACATTAATACATTGCTGGTGGAGTTTTGAACTGATCCAACCATTCTGGAGGGCAATTTGGAACTATGCCCAAAGGGTGCTAAAAGACTTTCTGCCCTTTGATCCAGCCATAGCACTGCTGGGTTTATACACCAAATAGATAATAAGGAGAAATACATGTACAAGAATATTCATAGCTGCGCTCTTTGTGGTGGCAAAAAATTGGAAAATGAGGGGATGCCCTTCAATTGGGGAATGGCTGAACAAAGTGTGGTATATGTTGGTGATGGAATACTACTGTGCTCAAAGGAGTAATAAAGGGGAGGAATTCCATGGAGACTGGAACAACCTCCAGGAAGTGATGCAGAGTGAAAGGAGCAGAACCAGGAGAACATTGTACACAGAGACTGATACACTGTGGTACAATCGAATGTAATGGACTCTTCCATTGGTGGTAATGCATTGATACTGAACAACCCAGAGGGTTACAGGAGAGAAAACGCTATCCACATTCATAGGAAACACTGTGGGAGTAAAAACATTAAAGAAAAAGAACTGCTTAATGACATGGGTTGAAGGGGATATGATTGGGGATGTAGACTCTAAATGAACATCCTAATGCAAATACCAACAACACGGAAATGAGTTCTGATCGAGAACACATGCAATAACCAGTGGAACTGTGCGTCGGCTATGGGAGGGGTAAGGTAAGGGGAGGAATAGAAAATGGTTATTGTAACCAAGGAATAATGTTTGAAATTGACCAAATTTTTAAATAATGAAGAAGAAAAAAAATGCAAATTAACACTGTGGTATAGAATTGAATTTAATGTCCAATACTCCCAAGTATTATATTTTATTAGGTTTATTAATAATCACTATAAATAAAGGAAATAAAAAGGTAATTATCTGACAAATAATGTCACATGACTAAATTCTCCGGCCTATTTAAAAAATCACACTGACAGCCACTGTAATTACAGGGAGAGAGAGAGAGAGAGAGCCAGAGGCTGGGCTACAGAAAACTTATATCCTCTCTATGTCAGCACATAACATGAGAAGGAAAGAGGGGTGCTGGGAATCGTAGTTTTCATGGTAACATTCTAGTTACACCATTCTCCCTGTGATTCCCATGGGAAACAAGCATGTAGAAATCTCCCAGATTTACATGCCTCTTTTCCCCATGGAATCAGTACACATAACCAACATATCTAAAAGATCTGTAACTAGAGGTACATACAATATTGTACTTTCTAATGGGAAACAATAATTTTGGGATAAGAGGGAAATAAACAACCAATAATTGCTAGGTGCATTTACACAAAACCAATTAAAGGGCATTCTCCTTTGGCATAAGAGTGTACCTACAAAATAAATGTGTTCAACCCTCCCACAGTTCAATTTCACTACATCCCAAAGTTCAAAACTCTGGATCTTTTGGTACAGTGTGAGATTTCTGCAGGCATCTCCATGGCGCCTTCTCCAAATAGTTCACTTTCTGGATCTGGAGAGGTAGCAAATTTCTTATCCTAAAATTACTCTCAAACAAAAAATTTTTATAAATTTAAAATTATATGACAATTATACAATCCCCCTGAGTAGGGTATTGACCAACACACAGATCATCCTGAGATACATGGCTGTTATGAGATATGTGAATCAGTTGTTAAAATGAAGTAAAAAAGGGGGCAGCTGGGTAGCTCAGTGGATTGAGAACCAGGCCTAGCGACAGGAGGTCCTAGGTTCAAATCTGGCCTCAGACACTTCCCAGCTGTGTGACCCTGGGCAAGTCACTTGACCCCCATTGCCTAGCCCTTACCACTCTTCTGCCTTGGAGCCAATACACAGTATTGACTCCAAGACAGAAGGTAAGGGTTTAAAAAAAAAAGGAAGTAAAAAATATATAAGAGGAAAAGGGAAAAAATCAAAATTAAATAGTATATAAAAATTATGGGCAAGAATAAGCCCACAACAGGTCCTAGAATCGGGGCCTACTAAAGTGATTTATTTCCCACAAGCCTATACGCAGCAGTATACAGACCCAATCAGCAGCTAGGACTACAGAAAATTGCCACACTTATAAAAGACAGAAAAAAGGCCTAGGTTTTGTAGTAGGTGGGAAATAGCATTCCCTGGTCTGATTTTACCTTTGCTCTCAGGGATAAGGGAGCCAGTATGGCCATTAGACTGAGGTATTTTGTGTGAATCTGGTACAGGGAAATCCTGTGTCTGACATTGTCAAACAGCCACTTCCTTGAACCCCAAAACAAGTCCTCTGTCTTGGTGCAGAGTCTCACCAATCCCATCAGGATTGGTCGGTCTCTGACCTTAAAGCTTTTGGACATGCATTAATATTAGGGCTAATGGATATTGTAAATTTGGTGCAAATCAAAAACCCATTAATACTGGTAATATGTGCTTCAGGTACAAAAAAATGAGAGAAAAAAGAAAACTCAAATACTCCATTGCACATACAAAGAAAAACAATAATAAAAATTTTTAAAATCAAAAGTATATAGTTCACAATCAGTGATATACTGTGTTAGTCCATGGAGAGGCAGAATACAAAAGTTTCTCTACCAAATGGAGCCGAAAAGCCTCCCTGGATTAGTTTAAAATCAGCCTGGTAGCTTAATGGGGGTAGGAGTAAGTGTGGGCTTAGGCAGTGTGGAAGGTGCTCAGGAATTCCTGCTTGGAGCATGTCCACTCTGAGCTGCTAAAGCCCTTTCGGCATGCATGATACCCACAGGGCAGGAGGGAGGGAGGTGGCGCCCAGCTAATTAGCTTCTCTTTGCTCTTTGTGGGGCACGAAAGGTACTTGAGTTGTGTTTTGATGGGAGCTAGAAATGCCCTGAGGTGGTGACTAGGAGCCCCAGCCTGGGCAAGCATGTGGAGAAAGGCAGTTGAAGGTGTCGACCCCAGACAACTGTGCCACGCACTGTGGAGTCATCCAAGGATGTGATGGTTAAAAGCCTGGAGATGGCGAAGTGTTTTGAATTCTGAACAAAGGAATTTGTCATTTATCCCAGAGACAAGAAGGAGCCAGTATCGGGAGCTTTTCTAGCAAGAAATTGAGCATTGTGCGTTGGGAATATCATGTTGGTAAGGATGGATTGACAAGAAGAGGCACTTTTGAAGGAGAGGGAGGATTCCAGAGGCAGTTCCAGGAGTCTGGACAGGGGGTGACTTCACAAAGTCCTCTTCTTGTCTGTTGTTTTAGAAATGTTTATTTTTATCATTCTGAATATCACTGCATCTTTTTAAGATAACGAATTCTGGTATTGTAGTAGAATGTCGTTTTTGTTCAATAATTTTGTATATTTTTATTGAACTTAAATTATTTTTCCTTTTTTTTTTTTAAGGGAAATTGGGGATCACTGGCACCTGGCAATTCAAGAAGCAATTTTGGAAAAATGTAGTGATAATGATGGCATCGTTCATATTGCAGTAGACAGAAACTCATGTGAGGTAAATTAGCTTGCACTTATTAATTTCGTTGATTTGGCATAATGAAATTAAACTGACTGTAATTATTATTTCATCACAGGGTTGTGTTTATGTAAAATGTCTATCTCCAGAATATGCTGGGAAAGCTTTCAAGGCATTACATGGCTCATGGTTTGATGGTAAGAAATTTGTTTTATAAACATTTTGACAAATGTGATTTTATGTATTATAATCACTCAACATTTCAAGTTAAAGAGGAAACCATTTAGATTTCCATTTCAGGTTTGTGCATCTTTCAGGAGCTTTTTCTCTTAAGAGCTAAATTTCTTCTTAGTCTAAAGCATTCTTTGTATTTTACAACAGGAAAATTGGTAACAGTAAAATACCTGCGACTAGACAGATACCATCATCGCTTTCCCCAAGCGCTCACTTGCAACGTTCCCTTGAAGCCATCAAACAAACACATGAACTCTATGTCTCATCTCCGTCTTCGGACAGGCACAGCTAATTCTCAGGGAGGCTCCTGAGAGAGTGTTTCTACCACTGCTAAGACTATTATTCACAGCAGGAAAATCCCTGTTTGGCTGCCGGTCTTCCTTTTTTTTTTTTTTAAGCTTTTTGTATGTAATATTTTCATTGATGAATACAGGTCTGCTTGAATGTTCCAGAAATCTTCAGTTTCCAAGGAGACTTAGCAGTAATATTGAACAAATAGAGCAATTGCTTCCTGTTACTTGAGGAGTGCAAATAAACCAATGCATTTAAAATTTTGCATGAGGAACATTGAATTTATTAAACATTTTCCATTATGGTGGTTGTGCATTTGCACCAAGAAGTGTTTTAATAACCACATAAAAGCATGGTGAAGAGAAGACTTCTTGCATTTTCATAGTTTCCCGTTAACTAATGTGAGTTTTTGTAACCAACCACCTATATGGTTCCTGATGGCTGATAGGTAAAACTGTTCATTTCAGAAATTAATCTTAGGTTTCTGTTGCTATAAGAGATTCATTTGCTGCCACTGGAATATGGGGACATTTATTTGGCTTTAGTGGTTACATAATAGTGTGAAGGGATGCAGATATATTTAAACTGGTTTTTGTATATATATGTAAATGCTGGTGGTGGCAAAGGTAGTCCTGTTCTGTGAGGATGTCTGCATTAATGCAGTAAATAAGCTTCCTATTTTATTCATAACCTCATGTTTTATATTCTATATAAATCTATAGGCTGTACCATCACTTAGGTCAATCAGCCAAACACCTTAAAGTATTAGATACCAGTTTAAAATATCTTTTATAGGTTTTATATAAAATGTCTGGCTATGATTTTGTGTGAAAGTTCTGATACCAATTGTAATGAATTCAAATTTATGTAAGCAATAAAGAAGCAATTGGCAGATACTGGAAAAATATTTTGTGAAAAGCTGTATTTATTATAACAGGACTGTGACAAGGAACCATTGGGATTGAGTCATTCTCCCAATCTATTTATAATTTAATAAAGTCTTAACCACCCAGTTATCTGTAAAGTTGGAAGCAGTGTACCATTTTGCAATAAAATGTACATTTGTTTGACAAATAATATTTGCAATTTTGGGTTTGAGAGCTGGAATTATAGTAAATGTACAAGTGACAATTACTTTGTGCCTCAGTATTAAAATTCAACTATCAGTAAGTTATTTTATTACTGTTGATAATTTCTGAGTAAGAATGAGCAAAATTTAGTTGTATTCTTCTGATTGGCTCTCCTAATATCCTGTTGATACAGCAGATCTATCAGTTCTTCAGAAGGAATTCTGCAGAGATAGCAAGCCTGGAAATACATGAGTTCTAATAATTGTGTTGAAAGCTCAGTTGTTTGTTTTTTTTTTCTTCCTGTTTTTGTAAATGTGTTGGGTTTGCAGCATGAACTTGCACAGATAATGCACGTTTTCTGGTTAAGTAAACATGATGCACACTTCTGCAACACAAAACCCTATTGTGCCTTACCTTCGTGCTTTTGTGGGCACCATGTTTATGAAGAATAAAGGTGGATTTGTTAACTGCAGAGAATACATTGAAAATTCTCAGTTTACGTCTCAGATGCTAAAGTGTGAAAATATAAATATATAATATATAAAGTAACTGATCTTGCTGTATTTTATGTGCATCATAGTGATTTGTTGACTTGAGCTTAGTGACCCCATCTTGTGACCTGTTGCAAGAATGAATGTAAAAATAGTTGTGGCATTTTAAAAGGTCGCCTTTTGATGCAAATGCATCTTTCCCTTGCTTCTAAAATATATTTCATGTAAACATTGTACATTTATTATTGTAATATGTACTATTATGCCGCATATTTTACCTACAACTGTTTAAGCTGACCAATATCCCTTCCTGCAAGACAGATGGGAATGTGTATAATAATCTAGACATTTGAGACGTTCAGATGTTTGATGTAATTTGTCACTTGTCCTGTTTAAAAAAAAAACACAAAACACAAAAAGAAAAAAACTCTAATTAAAAGTTTATTAGGGGTTTTTAATATATGTTTGGCCTTTTAGATTTTTTTAATTGCCTTGTGTCTGTCTGTCTCGTTTTCTCTGGAAAAAATGATGGCTTTTGTTAAAATTTTTAAAGACGTTGGTAAGAGACCTCCTATATTGTTCAAACGATTCCTTTAGTGCTTATTAGCAAGAATACTTCTTTTCCTTAGGCAAGAATTGTGACGGTTCTTAAAAGACTTAAGGTTTTATTCTTCATTGAGGATGGGTAGTAGTGACATTCCAGGAATGACAACATTTATATTTTGGGGGAAGGGGAAAGAGAAATCCGAAGGAAATTTTTCCTTCCTTCCCTTGGGACATCTGTTGCATGCCAGGTACTAGGGATCTGAAGACATAAGAGGTAGTTCTGTTTTCAAGAAGTTTTATCTTCCTTTGGGGGAAATAGGGACAAAATATACATAAAGAAAATACAAAGTAACTTCACGGGTCTGGTTCTCGGGGTGATGTGCTCGAGCCAATCTGGGCAGGAAGCGTGGAGGATAAACAGTGTCGGACTGTACCGGGTGGTATTAAGAGCCTGGGATGAAAAGGCTGCCCTTTCCTGCCTTGGTGCACCTCCAGCTCTCCTGGCAGTGACTCCCCAAGCCTCCCTTTGTGCATCAGTAAAGAATTGCCCCCCTTATCCGAAATGGGGGTAATGATTCTTCCAGGGCCCCCAGCAGTTCAGGCCTTTAAGCCCTAAAGCGGGGGTTCTCCATTTCTCTTCTAAATTAGGTCAGAAGTGAATGCATTTACCATCTCTACATCTTTACACCAACTCTACCCCATGACTGGAGTGTCATTTCCTCACCTCCCCCTCTAAGCCTTCAAAGTCCAAGCCAGGGTCCCCTCACCAGAGAGGAGTACCAAGAAGAGATGGAGGATCATTTCTGAGCTTTTTGAGGAAGCTCAGAGTACATGGCTCTGGCTGGCTGGCTAAGGGAGGAGGAGGAAGAGAGAAGGTTGGGAGCAGACTGTGAAGCGTAAGTCAGGAGGATAAAACAGGAGTAGTAGCACTGTCCCGCAGAGGTTGGGGTCCTTCTGAGCTTAGAGGAATTTTGTGTGGCCCCAGTTCACTTGGTCTTGGAGTGCTCTCTTCTTGCTCCATTCAGCAGCACCTTGAAAAGTAGAGAAAGATGGTGGAAACAATCCAGGGTTGGCAGTTGGCCAAGGTGGGCAGGAGAGGGACCAGTGAGTTGAGGAGCAAAGGATGCTGTAGAGTCGACCTTGGCCACGCTGGGGCTGAGCTTGGGAGGGGAGCTGGTGAAGTTAGAGCTTGGGGGCGGGGAGGGACCTGTGAGATTTCTGAGAAACAGGAAATAGAGCCCTTTGAGAATGAAGCCCAGACCTGGGGGGGGGGGGGGGGCACAAGGAGGGATGGAATCTGGTCAGGAGAAATCAAAGCTGTAGCCATTCCTGGGGGAGAGGCAACAGCAAAGAAAGGAATCGGAACAGTGCATGCACGGTGCCCAAGCTCGGGATGACGGCTTCTTATGAGCACAGATGCTCGGTGCTTCTGATGTCATGGCCAGAGCCGTCCTGGCCGCTTTTCCTCATCTGCCTTGAAAGAACAGCAAACAGTGAGACTATTTTCTCCTGTACTTGGCCCTCTTCCGCCCTCTCGGGGCTTTCCAAGACTGGTCTAGACCAGTAAAAGTGACTTCAATACTGTTAGCACTATCTCAGCCAGGCCACAGAGGCAGCTGCTGGAGGGGCAGCAGATAGAGAGCTGTCCATGGAAGAACTCGGGCCAAATCTGCCCTCAGACACAGTCACCCTCTTCTGCCTGCTTCAGTGTCCTCCACTGGACAATGGGGGTCCTCATAGCACCTCCCTCCTGAGTTACTGTAAGGATCAAAGAGAAAATTTTTGTAAAGTCCTTAGCACAGTGCCGGGCACATAGTAGGCACTAGGTCACTTGGTGTTGCTGAGGTAGATTGTAGGACTTTATGTGGGAGCCAAAGCTCAAGGAACTGAAAATTTAGGGTATTTAAAGACAAATCAAGTTTTGCATGTCTGCAACAAACTGCCTTTTCGAGGAAGGGGTAGGAGAGAGGGAGAGAATTGGAAACTGTTTTTTTTTTTAAACCACTTAAAAATGTTTACATGAACTTAGGAAATAGTGAAATAAAGATATACAGTATTTTTTTAAAAAAGAGAAAACGTAAATGGAAGTCCTCCACTATGACAGGAGTTGGTATATGGAGAAGATGACTGTGATCCCACGTTGCATTTGAGGAAGGGGAGAGAATATTCTGAGGACTGATAGATAAATTCTGCTGGGACTTTTGAGTGATAAATACAAATGTAGTGAACCTCAGAGGAGAGGTAGGTACTAATATCCCCATTTTGCAATGGAGTAAACTGAGGCAGGCCACTAGCAGTGAAGTGATATGCCTGAGGACCACACTGCGAATGAGTGACTGAGGTTGGATTTGAGCTGATGTCTTCCTGATTCCGGACCCAGGACCCTATTCTCCATCTCTGAGGGGCAAAGTAAACTTTGGGGTCCTTTCCAGCTCCAGACCTGTTCCTGCATGTGTCCTGTGGCAATGGGGCTCCCCAAAGAACTGGCTGTAGTATTCCACCATAGCTCTGAACATGCTTGTCCAGGATTGCTGTGTTTGCCTCCGTGCAGTCATCACGTATGAGCTTTTGACTCTTGGGTCTTTCTGAATCGCTGGTCTCTCTGGCTCTGAATTCGTGTTTTTGCTATTTCTTTTGTTGCGATAGTATTCCACTGACATACTATGTTGTGATCAATTCTATCCCAAACTTGACCATCATTTATTCCATTTTGAATATATTTCTATTTCCTCCATAACCTAAAATAGCACTCTGAGCCCAAGATATTTAATAAAATCTTGTTGAACTGTTCTGAATATTACTTGAGTAGCATAAAGCAACAAAATTCAATGAAATTGGCTGAGTAGAATTTGGAGGTGGAAAGAATTCATGGTCTTGTATCAATCATCTACTTTTGAGAAATTTCTCTGCTTACCCCAACTTCTACATAAAAACAACAACAACAAAAAAAACAACCAATACCCCTTTCCTTTGTCCTTAGAATCATCACTAAGTATTCATTTCAAGAGAGAAGAATGGTAAGAACTAGGCAACTGATATTAAGTGACTTACCCAGGGTCATACACCTAGGAAATATCAACCACTGACCCCCCCCCCCATGCCTCACAACTTAAATAATGTCCAGATTTACATTCTGTGCTTCTAAGAAAAAATTCAGAATAAATTCCCTTGCACTTTCTCTTTCTTTAAGAAATCCTAAGAATAAGTTCCAAGGTAGAAGAGCAATAAGGGCTAGGCAATGGGGGTTAAGTGACTTGCCCAGGGTCACAAAGATAGGAAGTGTCTGAAGATAGATTTGAACCCAGGACCTTCCAGTTCTATCCACTGTGCTACCTAGGTACTACTTCCCTTATACTTCAAAAAGTAGAACAAAACAAAACAAAAATCTTAGGAGAGGAAAAACTCCCTTGGTGGAGCTTACTAAGCCATAGGAAATTTTTAATAAGTACACAGCAGACTAGTAACTCTTAAATAATGAATAAATAATGAAATAAAGTTAGTCAATTTTCATTTAACTATCTCCCCAATTATGCCATTCTACATCTTTTTTTTCCCAAAAATTTTGAAAAAAGCAGTCAATACCAATTACCTCAACTAGCCCTAACCCTTCTATAGATCCATCTAGAAGATCAAGAATTCATCACACAAACCAATGGCTTCTCAGTCTCTTTCCTCATCTGTGCAGCCTTTGGTGCTTGATTATTTATTGTTCAGCAGTGTCTGATTTTGGGTGATCCATGGTATGGACCACAGCATGACAGACCCGATGATCCTCCAGTATCTATCCAAGTTCATGTTCCTTTGTTTCCTTGACACTCTATCCATCTCATCCTCTGCATCCCCTTCTCCTTTTGCTTTCAATCTTTCTCAACAAAAGGGTCTTTTCCAACAAGTCCTGTCTTCTCGTTTTTGTGGCCAAAGTATTTAAGCTTCAGTTTCAGTATTCAGCTTTCTACTGAGTGGTCTGAATTAATTAAAGTATGAACTGCCTTGATCTCCTTCCTTTCCCAGAGACTCTCAGAAGTCTTCACCTGCACCACAATTTTGTGGTGATCAACTTTCCTTTCAATCCAGCTCACAGCCATATTGACTTTGTACAAACAGGTGATACCTCCAGATTTGCCATAGTTTTCCTTCCAAGGAACAAGCCCTCTTATTTTCCTGGCTGCAGGGGTCATCTGCAGTGGTCTTTGAGCCCAACAATATAAAATCTACTGCCACCATTTCTTCTACCTCTATTTGCCAAGAAGTGATGGGACCAGTCACCCAGATCTCAGTTTTTTCGATGTTAAGCTTCTAGTCAGCTCCACCTCCCACCCCACCCCCATTTTTCACCCTCTTCAAGAGGCATCTTAATTCCACACTTCCTGCCATCAGAGTGGAATCATCTGCTTATCTGAAATTATTGATATTTCTCCCAGCAACCTTACATCTGACTTTTATTCATCCAGATTGGCATTTCCCATGATGTAGTCTGCATATAAGTTAAATAAATAAGGTGACACTATACAGCCTCATCACACTCCAATTCCAATCTTAAACCAATCATTTGCTCCATGTTTGCTTCTTTGCCTGCTTACAGGTTCCTAAGGAGACGGGTTAAGATGATCTGGACCTTTTGTCTCTTTGAGGACTTGCCACATTTTGTTGGGATCCACACAGTCAAAGGCTATTGATTACCATCTCCTTCTGGATAGTCTCCTTGGGTTGCTGGGATGCTGCTTCCTTGGTCTTCCTCCCACTTGTTCTTGGCCTTCCTGGGGGAGTTGGTGCTTCTCAATAGTTGTTTCATCATCATCCATGACATTACACCTATCTGTGGCTGTAACCCAGATCTCTTTTTCTGTGCCCCCTTTTTCCTTTTTTTTTTCCCTCAAAGAAAGCAGTTTTCTCAGTGAGATCATCTGCTCCCTTGGGTCTCATTTGCACCTTGATGCAGATGATCTCCAGATGCATATATATTTAGCTCCAGCCTTTCTACCAAGCTCCAGTCTTACGTCACCAATTGCCTACTAATATTTCCAACTAGATGTCCTGGAGATGTCTCAAACTTGACATGTCTAAAACAGAACCCATTGTCTTTCCCCACCCTAGTCCCTCTTCTACCAACTTCTCCATGTGAAGAGCATCCTCATCCTTCCAGACTTCATAGTCACTGCCTTGGAGTTATCCTTTACTTTTTTTTAAAACCCTTCCCTTCCCTCTTAGGCTCAATACTAGTTCCAAGGCAGAAGAGCAGGGAGGGCTAGGCAATAAAGATTAAGTGACTTGTCCAGCTATGAAGTGTCTGAGGTCAGATTTGAACCCAGAACCTCCCACATGGCTCTCAATCCACTGAGCTGCCTAGCTGCCCCCTCCCATCCTTGACTCTTAATTTAATTTTCTTTCCCCTTCTTCCCTATATCCATTACTTTCTAAACCATTCTACCTCCATCATATAATAAATAGAATAATTATAGCTAGCATTTATATGGTGCCTACTAGGGCCATGTGCTGTGCTAAGTGCAATCATCTCATCTGAACCTCACAATAACTTTGCAAGGTAAGGTGCTATTAGTATTAGTATTTTGCAGATGAGAAAACTGAGGCAAACAAATTGTGACTTGCCCAAAATCTGGCTAAGTGAGATAGAATTTGAACTCAAGTCTTCCTGACTCAAGGCATTATGCTCTATCCTATAATATCTCTTGCCTAACAATAATCTAAATATTTATTAAGCACCTATAATATGTCAGCACCTACTAAGCTAAACACTGATGATACATACCCCCCCCCCAAAGACAGCCCCTGCTCCAAAGAACTTATAATCTAAAGGGGCTATAACATCTTTTCTATACTAATTCATTGCCTCCGTTTATTCTCTCTTCTCTGATATTCCCAAAGAATGGGGCTGACTGTGTTACATTCCTGGTCCAAAAGCTCCATCAGCTCCATTTGACTCCAGGATCCAGCATAGATGCCTCTATCTGGTATTTAAAACCCTTCACAATCTAACTCCAACCTTATTGTAGAAGGCATCCTCTTCCTCTGTCCCCCACACTGTATTTTCTGTTTCAGCCAAACTAGTTTATCTCTTCCTCCTCCATGACATTTCATCTCCTACGTATTTGTCTTTGCACAGCAATGATGCTCACCACCACCATCCCCTAGCCCCTGATTCCTGGAATGCACTCTTCACCTATCTTTTCCTCTCAAAATCCCTAGTTTCTTTTGCATTCAGCTCAAGTACCCTCATCTGCTGGATGTGTTTCCTGATCCCTACAAGCCTCTAGTGGCTCCCTCCTTGATATCCAGTTTTCATATATATCTTAAGTTTATTTATGTGTGTGTTTTCATTATTAGAATTTCCCAAGGACATCTAGGCAGTGGATTTAATATCACGCCTGGAGTTGAGAGGACCTGGGCTCAAATTTGACCTCCAACAATTCCTAGCTGTGTGACCCTGTGACACTTAATCCCAATTTCCTAGCCCTTGCCACTCTTCTATCTTAGAATGATTGTTAGACAGAAGGTAAAGATGAAAAAAATGTAGGTCCTTGAGTACTTTGAGTAGTTTTCTGTTTTTGTGTCCATAACACTTAGCACAGTGCTTGGCACATGTTGTTTAGTCATTTTCAGTTGTGCCTAACTCTTTGGGACCCCATTTGGGGTTTTCTTGGCAAAGATACTAGAGTAGTTTGCCACTTCCTTCTTCAGCTCATTTTACAGATGAGGAAATTGAGGCAAACAGGGTGAAATGATTTGCCCAGGTTCACCCAGCTAGTAAGAGTCTGAGGCTGGATTTGAACTCAGGAAAAGGAGTCTTCATGATGGCACTCTATCCACTATGCCACCTAGTTGCCCCTAGTAGCATATAGTAGGCACTCATGCTTATTGATTGTCCCAAGACAATTTGGAGATGGGTGAAAGTGACAGGGTTCCTTGATTCATTCATGAAGCAGTAGGTGCTGTAAAGCTCTGGAGCCACCAAGAAGAGCTCTTGTGGGCTAATCCCAAATCCCTTATGAAAGGGGTGGCTTTACTCTTTTTCTGCCATTGACTAGAGACAGGCCTTAGTGCTGTTAGGTTTCCCAGGCTCCTCATTCCCCCCAAAACAAAATTTAAAACTAAACCATAAACTTCTAGCCTGAGCATGGACAAAATCCTTCATCTTAATTTGTGGTTAAAGGAAAAAATTTTCATGATAAATTAAGAGGAAAAAAATCAAACAAAAGCCCCTGGTGTACAGAATTCAAGGCTATCACATTTAGCATCAATGATGCAGAGGACTTCAGTGAAGTGTCTGACCCTGTCTGCGAAATTCTATTCTAGATCTTGACCTATTTCAAGAATCAGCCTGGTGGTATCCTAGCAACCTCATCAACCCAGAGAAGGCTGATTCTTTCCTCTAGGTGAAACTCAACTTCACTTATCAATCTCCCTGATATCTCAGCCTATTGGCCAAAGTCTTTAAAGGCTGTCTTACAGGTGGGAGCCCCTTTCACTGCTTGGGGTTTCTCATCCACTGCTCAGGACTTAAATCCTCTGCCTTTCTTGCTTCAGAAGATAACAGCCTGGTAAGTTCTGGCTTTCATGGAATCCTGTGGCACTTTACCAGGGTCTTTGGATTTCAGCCTTCTCCTAGAACTAGAATGAGCAGCCCCTTTGAATCCATTGGGCAGCTCCCCCATCTCTGGGGTAGCCGGAGGTATTGCCAGTTTCCTTTGCTTCACAGGGAGCTGATTCAGTTTGTTTCTCCAACCCTAAATGGTAATCCAAGGTTCTATTTTACAATACCAATTTACATACCACATACTTTAAACACTCGGTAATAAAATAGTCAGCCAATTTCCACCCACAATAAGATAATTCAGTTCAATAGCAAACATTTATTATTGTGCTAGTCAGTAGAGATAAAAAGGTAAAATAATAGAGTTGTTCACCTCAAACAGTTTACAATGTAGCAGGTGAGAAGATTAAGGTGAGAAAAAAGTGAGTATACCGATAACTATTACAGGAATTTGATCATAAACACATAGGAGAGGTCCAAATAAAGTAGAAGGGGCCCTCTGTTCAAAGGCATGGAGATGGAATGTCATTTATGAGAAATCCAGCAGGCGTTTGATTAGAAGGTCCCTCCCTTGTAATCTAATGTGGGGGAAAGGAACGTCAAGAAAGGTGAGAGCCAGATCGTAAAGGCATTCATGTGCCAAACGGAGGGCTTGGTATTTTATCCTAGCGGCAAGAGGGAATCACTGGAGCTTCCTGAGCAGGGGGAGATTATGGGTGGGTCTATATTTTAAGAATAACTTCTTGGCAGCTGTGTTGAAAATGGATTAGAGAGTGGAGAACCTGGAGGTTGGAAGGCCAATTGGGGGGCAGTTGTAACAGTCCAGACAAGAGATGATGAGGGCTTAAACTGGGATGGTGGCTGTATGAGCTGACTGAAGGGGATGAATGGAAGATATGTTGTGGGATATGTGTAGAGGGGAAGAACTGGAGAAGCACTGTGGATCAGTGGAAGGGCTATTTGGATTTGTAGGCCAATGACTCATTGCTATGATAATAAAATCCTATGAGAATGACTTCCCTCAGAAAAAAATAGGGTGAAACTAAATGCTGTGTGTGAAATAATGACCAAAAAGAGATGTGTTTGTATGTGTGTGAAAGAGAGACAGAGACAGAAACAGGGATTGAGAGAGAGAGAGGAAGGCAAGGGAAAGGAAAAGAGACAAGGGAAGGGAAGGAGAGAGTAGCTTCCTGTCCTTCCTTGTGGTGGTGGTGGTTGTGGGGAAGAAGGCTCTGTACCATGACTGTTGGATCCCACTAATAATGTCTAAATGGATTTATGTGTTGCTTAGTTTTGCGGAGTTCTTTTTCCTTTTTTATTCTCTGGTGGGGATAGGGGGAGGGTGGGTGTTGGGAGCAATTTTTTGGAAAACGTAGATGATGCAAAAATAAAAGATTTACAATTAAACATTAAAAAACAAAAATAGAAGAGGGTGAGGTTTATTGAAAGATGATGAGTTTGGTTTTGGACACATTGGACAAATATCTCTCATCTATTAATCACTCATAAGGTTTTACGTTCAATTGGACATGTACAATAGTCTGGAATACAGACCTCCAGCTCTTAGATTCCTCTCCTCCATAGCTCAGTCCAAGTATTACCTCCTTTAAGAAATTTATCCAGATCTCTCCAATTGCCCTCTGCTCTGACAAACTGTACACTTCTATAGATCTTGCCCAATGTCACAGTGGGATTTGAACTCTAAATCCAGGACTATTTCCACTACAACCCCACATTGTCTGGAGTTTGGGAAGGCTGATGGAGGGTGGGAGGGGAGCAAAATTGGAGCCTGATTTCTTCAGTCTTGGACAGTAGGACAAGGTAGCAGTACATTGTAAAGAACACTGAACTTGGAGTCATAGGATGTAAGTTTGCAACCCAGTCGTGTCACATACTAATTTAGTAACCTTGGGCAATCAACAAATATTTCACATAGTGTTAGAACTGGAAAGGACCTCCAATGCCATCCAGTCTGGTGGGAGATTAAGTAGTCACACAGGTGATGACCAATAGCCTCTGACTCCAGAGCCAATAATCTCACCATATTTAACCCCATCCTTTTATAAGTGAGGAAGCAGGCACACAAGGTCCTATAGCTAATATTTATTTGAGGCAGAATTTGAACCCAGGTCATCTTCTTGCCTCCAGGTCCAGTGTCTAGCTACTACTCAGTGCTACCTCTGCTAAGTATTATGTGCTAAGCACTAAGGATACAGAGAAGGTCTCTCTTCTCAATTATCTTTCCAGATTTTAGTTTGCTTATCTACAAAAGGAAGGAATGAGGCAAGATATTGCTCAGTTGTGTCTGACTCTTTGAGACCCAGTTTGGGGTCTTCTAGGCAAAGATACTGAAGTGGTTAACCATTTTCTTTCTCTAGCTCGTTTTACAGGTGGAGAAACTGAAGTCAACAGGGTTGACTTGCTCAGGGTCCTCATTTTACAGAGAAGGCAGACCAACAAGATTAAGTGACTTACCTCATTCAGCTAATAAGTGTCTGAAGCTGGATTTGAATTCAGGTTTTCCTAACTCTAAGCCAAGGGCTCTACCTGCCTGCCCCAGACAAGATGACCTGAATCCAAATCCTTCCTGGATCTTACTGAGTGACTCTGTGCAAGTCACTAATCTTTCTTAGCTGCCATTTCTGTTAAATGAGGGAATTTGAGTCAAAGACTTCCAAAATCTCTTCTAGCTATAAATCTCTGATCCTAGGAAGCCTCTAAAATCCTTTCCTAGGTTGTCTGTGGTCCTGTGTGTAGGTCTTGGAGTTCCTTCTTCCCCTACATCCCCTGGAAACTCACTCCCCTAATTCATGCTCCATGTCATCTTTGCTGCCTTGTTCTCCCTGAGGAGGGGGCACTCCTTTCTTCCCCATTACCATTCCCACCTCCCCACCCCCCAGCTTCTAACTTCTCTGATGGCTGAGGTGAAATCTGACAGAGGGGTGCTTAGTTTTGGTCATAGGACACCCCCCCCCCTCAAAAGATAGGCCTTTCCTGACTCCATTCCTGTCCCTGGCTCTGTCCAGGGTCTGAGTCTTTTGGTGGGAGAGGGCAAGGAGGCAGAAGATAGAGGAATAGGCGATTATAAAACCCCTATGTGCCAAGTACTTAAAAAGCTCAGCAAATATCTCATTTGATCACAAGGACCCTTCCAGGTAGGTGCTATTATCTGCATTTTACAGTTGAAGAAACTGAGGCAAACAGATTGAGTGACTTGCCAGGACCACACAACTAGTCAGTGTCTGAGACAGGATTTGAACTCAGATCTTCCTGATTCTAGGCTCTCAAACAGAAACTCTATCCACAGTTGTGGAGGAGGAAGAAATGTGGTCCACTGGAAGGCATACTAAATTTAGAATCAGAGGACCTGGATTCAAATTCTCCTGAAGAATGAAGAAGAGGAGGAAGAGGATGAGGAAGACAAAGAGGAGGAAGAGAAGGATGAGGAGGAGAAAGTACACGAGATAAGAAGGAAAAGGAATGCTGGAGAGGCATCATGGTTAAGTGGAAGGAGGGTCTCTCTTTGAGGTTAGACTTGGATTCAAATTCCGCTTGTCAGGAGGAAGAGGAGGAGGAGGTATTGGATGGGAGTACTCAGCCCTGCCTGGGCGCCTTTGTGCTCCCTCACTCTAGCCGTCTATGCTCATATTTGGAGTTGGCTGCTCTTGCCCAGGAATTTCCCGTCATGCCTCCCGAAGCCCTGTCGCCCGCAGCCGGGGAGGGACAGACAGCGGGGAGCCCGGCCAAGGCCACGGCGGCGGCGGCCTCCCTCTGCCCGGTCAGTCTGTCCATCCGTCAGTCTGCCAGTCCCTCCATGCGCCCGCTGCCGTGCGCCCTGTGGCTCTGCCTCCAGCTCTGCCTCCGCCTCGCCCCCACCGCCGCGGCCGCCCAGCAGCCGGGTAAGTGCATCCCGCCCCGCCACCCTCATCTCTTCAAAGTTAGGGTTCGGGAGGGTGCGGCCCAATGCCAGAGGTGCCCGGAATCCCTCTCCGCGGCGGTGACGCAGGGTCTGTGAGCCGGGTGGGTGAGTGGGCGGCCGGGCTGAGATAGGAAGCCCCTGGCAGACCCGCCGGCGCAGGGGGGCCGGGGAGGACATTTGACACTTAACTGAACTGCCCCGAATGAGTAACGGGCCAGCTGCTCCCGGTGGGGAGGGACTGTCCCGCCTCCCCCTTCTGGAGATGCTCCAGGACCCCGGGGGCAGGCGGGGTGGGATGCAGGAGAAAGAGATGGAGACAGAGACAGAGACAGAGACAACGAAGCCCCCTCGGACTCTTTGCGTCACTTCTGCCGTGGGGAAAAGCGCCTCGAGCTTGGGAGCCCTCCCCGGCAGCATGGAACAGGCCATAGTGGTGTAACTTAACTCCCAAGTAGCCTGTCGTCCTTCTTGGGTGTCTTCCCTTTTGCTTTGTTTTTTTTTTTTCCCCAAAAGAGGGAAAAGTCACCTGAATATCCCCTCAGAGACTGCTCTTACTGTCTAAACTCAGACCGACTAGATGAAAGGTACTATTCATAACTCCGGCGTCGACACTGTGCTGGCTGACTCTCCAGTCCCAAATACTGGTCCTCCCCAAGAACGACAGTGAGCTTTCTTCAGAACATGGGGGCAAATGCTTTAATGAAGAGGACCTGGGTTCGAATCCCGCCCTCTACCATTAATCACCAAGACGTTTAGTCACGGGGCCTCAGTTTTCTCATCTGTAACAAATTGGATTAGATAGTCCCCGAGGTCCTTTCTAGCACTCGGATTTCTGTTGCTATGATCACAGAACTATTTTTTGTGTGATGGCCCCCTTCTCAGAATATAATGTTTTTATTTTTATTTTTTGGAAAGATATTTTATTTTACCCATTCCATGTAATAACCATCTTCCACATGAGATTTCTGAAGTTATAAGATCTAAATTGTCTCCCTCCCTTCCTCCCTCACTTTCCGGAGCTGGTAAACTATTTGATCTGCAAAACACAGAAAATAAGGTTTTTAAAAGCATAAAATAAAAAACAAGATGACAAAAATAAGGCAAAATAGCCTTAGTAAAATATTCTTTAAAAGAAGATCATGGGTTCCAGGTTGAACTACTGGCTGAAAAGGACGGGTGTCACAGTTTATCAGGTGCAAACAAAAGAGGAAAGTATTGGCCTGTGTCCATGTACTTTCATGTTTGTTACAAGCATACCATTAGTCATCAGGATAATTTGGCACTTACATACAGTCCGTGGAGGGAAGGAAACTTTTGGTCATAGCAAAGTTTAGTTAATGACATTTTATTTTTCCTTTTTGTTGTTGTTTATTTAACTAGATTATCAAGATAAAGGGCTATTTCCACATTCATTCACTTGTTTTCTCCTTTGGGAACCCTTGTCAGGGCCTAGATAAAAGACCAGAAAGAAAAACTGGGCATTTTACAGATGTTGGCTTAAGCGATGGCCACTCTGGGTTTTCCATTTTTCTGATAACATTTTTGCTTGCCAAAATGATAGTGTTATTGTATGGGATCTTTTTCTAGTGTAATGCACGCCCACACAAAAAGCCAAGAAACTTCCACCTTTTATTAAAAGAGTTCTTCAGCTCTGCTTGAAGTAGTATGTATTACCAGGGAAATAGTTCAAGAGATTACTGTGTGCTTCAGCAATATGTAAATGGACTTAGTACAGAATCTAGTCCAACAGAAATAGTAGAAAGTATTTTGTCCACAGTAATTTTGAATATAGTCCTGGACTCACTGCTTGAATTCTTTTACCATTTATTCATATGACTCTAGTCCCAGCTGACAGTTTAATTTTGGGTGACTTTTATTAGCATCCCTACAAACCTTTCTTTTTTTTAAAGTCAAGCCGCAGGCTGCCCTTTAAAGTCTTGTCACCATGCCTAGATCATTTGCCTGCCAAGGTTACAAGTGTTTGGCATCATTTGAGGTTTGAATCAACACAAGCAAACCATTTTGTGATTTAAAAAAAAAAAAGGTTGGGATGTTTGTGCTAACATCCTCAAATGCTAACCCATACTTACTTTGGAATAATAACTGTGATCTGCAGCAATAGAATTCTGTTAATTCTGTAAATTCTGTTAACAGAATTCTGTAAAAATGTATAACTAGGAAAAACCTCTAAAGTTTTGTTGCATTTTGTTTTTAATGCCTTAATGATCAGGAATGCTGTTAAATATACCATTTCTTCATGTAAAAGAAGATTTAGAGTAAATTCAAGAGAAACTAAACAAATATTTCTTGTAGCTCTGCCCAGCCTTGGTCCCTGCCTTTAGAACTTGGGCTTCTCTTAGGGAGCTGATGGTTATCAATGTCTACCTCTAGTTATATCTCCCTGTGCTTCTGTGTTCTCTCCCTGCTTCCCCTCAGTTTTCTGGACCTAGATTCTTACTGGCAGCACATGGTGTCCTCCTAAACTAGTTCAGTCCTAGTCAAATGGCATGATTTTGATTTTAGCTCTAGGGGGCTTAGATTAGATGAGCCGCATAGATTAGTTTTAGCTATGAAGTGCCTTTTGAGAGTACAAGTGCCTTCATGAAATCAGCCAGTTCACTGTTATTTCTTTCACTTCCGTTAATAGTAAGTGGGAGAGTTCATGGAAGGGCAGTATAAAGTAAAAAGATTAGAAAGGCAGGAAGGAGCCAGGTTGGGAGGATCTTTACATGCCAAATAAAGGACTCCATATTTGTTCCTAGAGGTAGCCATGGGAATTTGTTGAGTTGGACAGGATGTGATGCATTCTTTAGCAAAATCATCTTGGCAGCTATATGGAGGGCTGATTGATATGGGGAGACCATTCATTGGAAGGCCACTGCCATTGTCCAGGCAAGAGGTGGTGAAGTCTGAGCTAGGATTGTGGCTGTATGAGTGGAGAGAATGGAGTCAGGTATGAGCAATGCTGTGAAGGTAGAAATGGAAAAAAATTGTTTAGTGACTGGATATTTGGGGGGATCAGTGACACCCCACATAAATAAGGCATTGAGAATAAAATAAAGTTCGGGAAGGTTGTGAGTATGGTGACACCCTGGAGAGCAAGAGAGAAATTTGGTAGAGGAGGAGTTTTTGGGGAAAAGGTAATGAATTCCAGGTCAACTAGGTGTTACAGGTTATAGAGCACTGGGCTTGGAATCAGAAAGCTTTCTCTTCTTGAGTTCAAAAATGGCCTCAGACACTAACTGTGTGACCCTGAGCTAGTCACTTAATACTGTTTGTCTCAGTTCCTTATCTGTAAAATGATCTAGCAAATATTCCTGTGGATGATAAAAATCCCTCAAATGGGATCTCAAAAAGTCAGATACAACTGAAATGATTAAAAAACAACAACAAATTCCAGACAGACAGATACATAAATGGATAGATAGATGATAAATGATAGATAATTGATAGGTAGCTAGATAGGTAGATGATGGAGAGAGATAGACAGATAGATAGATGGAAAGATAGAGAGATAGACAGGTAGATAAGTAGATAAATGGATAAATAGATGATAAATGCTAGATGATAGGTAGGTAGGTAGATAGGTAGATGGTAGATACATAGATAAATGATAGATGGTAGGTAGATAGGTGACAGATAAACAGATTATCATCTATCCATATAAATGGATAAATAAATGATAAATGATAGATAGATAGACAGACACAGACAGACAAGACAAATAAATAAATAGGCAGATAGATGAGAAAACTGAGGCCAACAGGGTCAAGTGACTTACCCAGGGTCAGAGAACTAACAAGTGTTTGAGACCAGATTGGAACTTAGGAAGATGACTCTTGCAGACTCCAGGCCCAGTTCTCTACCCACTGTTACATCCTATATAAATGTTAGCTATTGTTACTCTTATTGTTGTTGTTATTATAGCTCAACTAGACTCAGTAGTAATATTCTCTTGGCTTTCTCTTCACTAATCATAACATTATGAGTTGCTCCACTCAAAGAGGCCATTACTAATGATAGGGAGGAGAGAGTAATCCCCTCCCTCAATGGCTGTACTCTGAAAGATGTGAAAGAGAAAGAGAAGGGTGGCCAGCTTTTCTGCCCTACCAGGAATGATTCTTTTCAGAGCTGTGCCTTGTCAGAATGTGCTCTGGCTTCCTTTAGCCAGCCATCAAGTTGATTGAAAGACTTCATCCCATCTACTGAAGGAGGAGAAATGTAGTAATTTCTTTGAGTTTCTTATGCCCTTGTCAATCAAATTCTGAAAGAGGGAAACCTTTTCCTAGGTTCAAACTCCCAGTTTCTCATCCTTTATAATTGAAGAAGAGGTCACAGGGGGTGTAAACCCCTTAAGGTTTCAAAGCCTTTACAAGTTGGGAGTACAACTCTTAAAAGTCTGAAAGACAAAATCCTGAAAACTCACATTTTTCTGTTATCTTCCTTTTAGCTTCTATAATATTAAGTGCATTGGAGGGACTCAGTTGATCTGGAGTCCTCATAGAAATATTCTACTAACAGACTAACTGATTGCAGAAACTCTAATTGACTCTCTTCCAACTTCAAGCTGTACTAGGGACAAACAAACACATGGATGGATGGATGGATGGATGGATGGATGGATGGATGGATAAATAAATCCTTTCCCCCAAAGCTTGAGTTAATTTCTTCTCTCTCAGTTCCTAGTTGTACTAGTAGTAGTACTAGGCACATTCATGGAGAATGATCAAATAGTTTTACTAGCAATCAATCAACATTTATTGAGCACCTACTATGTTCTAGGCACTTTGCTAAGCATGGTAGCAGCTACAAATAGCTTGGTAATGTGAATGAGCAATAAAAAGACTGAAATTTCTAAATGCTGGCTGTTTTGATTTTCTCATGACTACTTTACTTGGTACTTGTACCAGTATTATTTCCTCCATTTTATAAGAGAGAAAATGGAAAGGAATATAGGCAGGTTAAGTACTCACCTAAAGTGATGTACTTCATTTCTTGCCTTGTTTCCTTTTCTTTGCAACCATAGTAACTCAACCCCTTATCACCTCTCCATTGGATGATTTAGTAACAGCTCTTATCTGGTTTTCCTCTTTCCAGTTTCTCCTCTCTCCAATCCATTCTTGTTATTGTCATGCATGTAATATTCCAAATATATCACTCTGACTACAATGCTTCTCTATTTAAAAATTTTCAGTGACTCCCTATTGCCAATCAAATAAAACGGACATTTTTATCCTAGCCTTCAAGACTGCACAATCTAACTTCCCCTTACCTTTCTGATTTTATCTCTTGCTACTCCCCTTCCTGTATTTTTGTGTTCTAGTCAAAGTGAACTCTACTCCACTCATCTGACCCCCATTCTTGTTTCATCTTTTCTTCTACTCTTTCTGACATTAATCCGCTTTTCTATCATCTACTATCTCTAAAATCAATTCTATTTTGTTCATAGTGTCTATCCAGTGTTTCCCCTCCTGACCATCTCTGTCTTTAGAAACCATTGCTTTCAATGTCCAAATCAGGAGTAGCTTCTTCCCATCCAGTCATTCTCTGCTCTCTAACTGGCCTGCGCTAGGGGTGTATAGGGTGTTCAGGGAAGACTAATGCCTCTGGTGGGAGGGCTTGCTGAGCCCTTTTCAGGACTGATTTGCTCTTTTGATGTCCACCTGTCACCCAGCTTTCACCTGTGGCACCAGGATGTTGTAGCATGCTTAGTGGCCACATACCCTAGTAAACCATCTGTCAGGTGGGCTGAACCAGTTTGACAGACTTCAAAACTGACTGCGAGTTAGGAAGTGTCTATTCTAGGCATGTGAATACTTCCTCTGGTGGAAGGGATGGATGAGAACAATTTGTTCCAATGGCCATCCAAGAATATCCAAGGATATCCAAGAAGCCACAGCCATCCACTTGATCCCAGACCTATCACCAGTTGTTTTGACTTTTGTCTTGCCACTGGAGTGAGGCTAACAACTTTACACAACTGTTTCACTTAAATTTGGTTTATGTGTGAGTCAAAGACATCACCAGTGTTGGCATTTTGGTCCTCTTTGAGTAAGAAAAACAGCAACTATGTACCATGAAAGTGACCTCTCCCTCAGATTTCTCATAGCACTATGTCTATATCTCACCTTTGAACATATTCCATTCCCCGTCATAGCATCATTATTTGGCTAAATACATCTCTTTCCCCTCATTAGATGATAAGCTCATGTTAGCTGGGTTGGGGGTTGGGGCAGGGCTCTCCCTTTTCTTCTGAGTCTTGGGATGTTAGTCTGTTCCTCTTCTTCTACCCCAGGGCTGGGTAGAATATTTCTTATTTCTTTGGAAAATGGGCCAGAGAGGAACAATTCTGACTTTAGGAGTGGGTGGTCTTCAGGCTGGGGACTCCCACAGATAAAGGGATTTTGGGGTTGGGGTGGTATGGTAAGAGGATGATGCCCTGGTGCCTCATTCTCAATCTGATTTCTCTCTGCCCAGCTACTTTTCTGAGAAATATTGGGGGAAGTCCAGATAATTCCCATTATGGTTTGTCACAAAGTTCATAGTGCTTTTCTTTTGAAATTTGGTCCAACTGTATATTTCAAATGACTACTTTGAATCATAAGACTGTAGGTTAGTAGAAGACAAATAATCCATGGACATGGGATTTGGATTGATACTAAATTATTATAAATCAAAACCAGTTTTGGCACATACATCCACATGCCATGCCAGCCCTGGAAGCATTTATATCTTAAATTGTGGGTTCTTAATAGAAAACCTCAAAAGCCCTACTTGCATCTTCATTTTTGTCTTGCAGTCAATTAAGCTCACCATTTAGATGTTTCTAGAAAGTTTTTGCCGTATTTTGCTCTGAGTCTATTTTGTGGTTACACAATGTGCTGCCCATTTCACACATGTCCGTTTCATTGGACACTTACTGAACTGTTCGGTCTTCAATTCTTTTGGCAACTCCTTCATTCCCTCATGTGCTTTTGATTTCTCATATTTAACTTGACATTGCTTTCAATTTCTGGAAGTGACAGTAGGCTGTATGGAATATTCAATTTCCCTTCCAGAAGCAGTTTGTCAGGGTGTGAGAGAAGGTACAACCAGTGGTGGAGAGAAGAGCCAGGGAGGGATGATGCAATGTTGTCAGAGGAGAGCCAGTGAGGCTTAATAGATGGAGGAAATGAGCCCTATCTCATCTCCTTTTTTTACCAAAGCCCTTGAAAAAAGATCTGCTCTCCTCTGTTTCTAGTTCTTTTTGTCTCAATCCTCTGACGTCAGAGGCAACTAGGTGTGCATTGTGGATAAAGCCCTGAACTTGCAGTCAGGAAGGCCTGAGTTTAAATGTGTGATCCCATTGGGCAAGTCACTGAAGTCTGTCTCAGTTTCCTTAACTGTAAAATGGGAATTATGATAGCATCTATCTTACAGGATTGCCATGAGGATCAAATAAGAGAATATATCTAAAGAAGCACATAACAGCTCCTTATAAAAGTGTTCTCTTTCTTCTGATCTCATGACTCAATGAAATGATGTCCTCCAGTTACTAGTGATCTCTTAATTGTTAATCATGATGGTCTTTCTTGATGTATTTGCTGCAGTTGATCCTGTTGACCACAATCTCTTTGAGTTTCTTGTAGTAACTCTTTGCTGATTCTCCTTGCCTCCTTAGTCTCTTTTGACAACTTTTCATCTCAAGTCCTATAACCATGGGTATGTTCACCAGTCTTGCCTCCTTTGCCTTCTTTTTTCCCCCCTTTCCTTGCCATCCGTGCCTTGCCTTGCCTTCCTTCTCTGGATAACTTTATCAGATTCCTTGATTTTAAGTATTGTCTTTTCAGTTGACTCCAAGATCTTTATAACCAGTTCCCTTGATTTTCTGTCCTTCATTGCCAATTGCCTATTGAACATTGCAAACTAAACATCCTGAAGACATCCAGAATTCTCTATTTCTGTCCAAGGCACCACCACTATCCTCCCAGTCTTTCAGATCTTTAACTTCAATATTATACTGGACTCCTCTTTCTTCCTCACCCTACATTTCCAGTCAGTTGCCAAATCTAGCCATTTCTACCTTCCCAACATCTCCTGGATTCAACCCCTTGCCTCTATTCACATAGCTATCAGCTTAATGCAGGCTCTTACCACTTTTTTCTTAGATTATCAAAGCAACCTCCTGATTAAGCCTCCTTGCTTCACGTCTCCGCTCTCTAGTCCACCCTTCACCCAGCTGCCAAAGCAATTTTCTTTAAGTGCAGATTTGACCATGTGACTGCTATTCAGACACCTCCAGTGTCTTCCATGTGTCTCTTGGATCAAATATAAACCCTGTTTATCTCTTAAGCCCCACACAATCTGGCTTCAACCCATTTTTCCAGCCTTCTTGAACACTGATCTCCCACCCATACTCTTCAATTCAGCTAAATTGGCCCTCTGGCTCGGTTTCTCACACATAATACTTCCTCTTCTGTCTATGTGTCTTTGCTCTGGCCAATCCCATGCCTAAACTGCTCTCCTTCCTTCCCCTTCCATCATAGAGTTCCTTTCTTCCTTTAACTTCCAACTAAATCACTATCTTCTGCATAAAACCTTTCCCAATTCCCCACAACTGTCATACATTAGAACGTAAACTCCTTGCAAATGCAGATTGTTTTTTTTCTTTGTACTTATATTTTGCCCAGTACAGTGCCTGGCACATCGCATTAATTAAATTAATGAAATGTGTGGATTAATTGATTTTTATTCATCTACATTTATTTTTCTAATTTATTTCTTCACTTCATTTCAAGCATTCTCAAACTGTTTGCTGTCATCTTATTTTTCACATCCTGAAGTACATCAGATACTTTAAGAGAAAACAATAAATACACCAACAGATCTTTGTTTGGCAAAACTAGCCTCCTTTGTTCCTGAGGTTTCCTTTTGTTTTATAGAACATTTTTATTGATCTCATATTTATTCCTCATTCTTTTCCCCATGGCAGCTTGTAAAAACCTTCTCTACCCTTTTCAGATCTACACCCTTCCCTTTTAGCAGATGACCTCACTCCCTATTTTAGGAATAATAATAATAGGCAACATTTGTATGGTACTTTAAGATTTTCAACCACACCTTACAAATATTAGCTCATTTTATCTTCACAACAACCCTGGGAGCTAGATGATATTATTATTCTCATTTTACAGATGGGAAAACTGAGGCACCAAATATTAAATGACTTTCCCAGGGTTACAAGTTAATGAATGAAGTGTCTGAAGCTGGATTTGAGCTTAGGTCTTCCCTTTTCCAATGCCAGTACTCTTTCCTGTACACCATCTTGTGTTCCCTCAACTTTATTATTCTAATTCCTCCAATTCTCACTTTAAATGTAAATATAATTTATTATGTAAATATAAATATAATATGAATAATGTATTATTCCAGTCCCCTCAATATCAGAGGATGAAGAGTCCTCTGTTTTTTTTTTTTGCCAGTGATTATCCTTCCATTTTTCCCTTGAGTCCTTCTCCTACGTTAGCACTTTACTCTCATGATCATCCATTGTATTGCTTATCTTCAATCACTTCAATACTCGCTTCTACCCAGATCTGTTCTCTCCTTAAGAAAACCTCCTTTGACTAAACTACACCTCTCAAGCTACCATCCTAACCTTCTTTCCCTATTCATCACCATATTTCTAGAAAGATCAGTCTGTACTTATTGCCACCATGAGTGGTCTTTGCCACCCATTCTCTACTCAACCCATTGGCAATTGCATCTATATCCAGGGCTTTAAGGATCACCTTTATTGTGATAACTACAAAATCAATAATTCTTCCACCTCTCTTCTCAGCTCCAGGCTCTGCGATTCCAACTGCCTATTTGACATTTTTATCTGAATGTTCTACTAGTACCTAAAACTCATTTCCCTGTTCTCCACCCCACAAAGAATTCTTTCCCCTTCTCCTAACTTATTTCTGTTATTGCAGTAGGCATTATAATTGAGTTGGTCCCAGCTGATTATCTTGGCTTGAAATCTTAGCATCCTTGTTGACTTTTCCCTTCCCTTTCACATCTAGTCAGTTGCCAACTGTTCTAAATTCAACTTTATCTTTCCCTTCGTTTCTACTCCCACTCATCTGATTTCCTTCAGGACCACATTAATCATTCCTTTTCATTTGGACCATGATAGGCGACTACCTAATTAGTCTCCCCTATTCTTTCTCTATTCGAATCTATCTCCTAAACCTCTGATAGTAATTTTTATAACATGTAGATCTCATAGTTCCCCCATCTCAAAAAGTCCTCTGTTGTCTGGCAAATGAAATACAAACTCCATCATTCAACATTTAACCTGCAGTCTGACTCTGGATTCTCTTCCCTGGCTTATTTCACACTACTCTCCTCAATACTGTCCCTTTTGTAGACCCTGAACTTTAGCCAGACTAGAACTTGCTCATGCCTTCCCCAGGGGTCCAGATTGAATGATCTCTTCTCATTCCAGTTCTGTTTGTTGAAATCCACAGTATCTGGAACATATAAAATGTCTATTGACTAACTGACTGAATGACTCCTCTTCTTTCAAGGACAAGTTCTCATGCTCCATCCTTTATGATACAGTCTTTCAATCTTCTTCATGGAAATGGTTTCTTCTTCACAGAATCTTTTAAAATACTTTTCTTTGAACCTCTTTTGCATTATCCTGTTAGATTCTAATTGGCATAATTTTTATTTATGTAGATGTTTGATCTGTTTGGTCATCTGCCAGATTTTAAATACTTCAGGGCCAGAGGCTATGTTTTATTTTAACTCTAAGCACCTAGGACGGTGTCCCGATCCACATTACAGTCATTTAATACAGGTTGGTTGAAATGATTCTCCAAAATTTTTCCATTTCAGTACATTCTCATGTCTAATTTTAAAATATAAATAACTAATATCAGTCTTTAAGAAAGAGCCCTCGACAGAGAACCAGGAGGATTGAATTTCCTTCCATCTTTTGCATTTAACTAACTTTTAACCTTGGTCAAGGCATGACCATCCTGAGGTCTCAATTTCCTTACCATTAAAATGAAGAGATTGAGCTATATGATCTCTAAGCCCTTTACCAACCCTAATTTCTTAATTTTTTTTGAAAAATAGATATGGAAAAATGAGATTGGAATTGTTGGCTGCTTAGGTTATTTTTTTTTTCTTTCAAAGCTACAATATTCTCTTGATTGTAATCATAGAAGTGTGGTTTATTCAGTGGAATACCAGGAGATTTAGATTGTTCATCTTGATCCAAAAGAACCACATGACAATTTGTAGAGATAATCTGCAGAGAGGGAAATGTTTTGGGGAACAATAAAAATCTTGCCTAGTTTGGAATTTGAGAGCCAGTCACAGAATTCAATTTAGTCCTGAAAACCCAATCCATGGCAACTGATCCATGGTGTACATAAAGGACAAAGAATTAGGAACTGATTGTGGAAATGCTTGGCTCTTTTATATGTTGAGAATTGTATTATTTACACATTATGTATGCATATTAATTATAAGTTTATAGTGATTATATATAGTAATTAGGACTATATAAAAGGGTATATATAGTAATGAGAACTATTGAGAAGACAGCATAGCATAATCCACAGAGGAGTAGTCTTAGAATCAGAAAAACCTGGGTTCGATTCCTAATTTCTGATATTTAATAATTATTTGTGACCTTTGAAAATTGCTTAACATCTCTGTACTATTCTAAGTACTTTTAAAATAAAATCCTTACCTTCCATCTTGGAATCAATACTGTGTATTGGTTCCAAGGCAGAAGAGTGGAAAGGGCAAGGCAATGGGGGCTAAGTGACTTGCCCAGGGTCACACTGCTAGGAAGTGGCTGAGGCTGTATTTGAACCCAGGACCTCCCATCTCTGGGCCTGGCTCTCAATCCTCTGAACCATCTATCTTCCCCCAACCTTTTTTTTTTTAAACCCTTGCCCTCTGTCCTGGTATCATATCTAAGATAGAATAGTGTCAAAGGCTAGATAATTGGAGTTAAGTAACTTGCCTGGGGTCAGTAGAATGTATCTGAGGTCACATTTGAACCCAGGTCTTCCCAACTTCAGTCCTGACTTTCTAAACACTGAGCCACCTACCTGCCCCTTCCAAGTATCCTTTTAAGGCTATAAATTGCAGATGAGCTGTCATTCTGCATCAAAGGGAGCTTCCACACTAATGAATTCAAATAACTGGACCAAAAGATTAGAACTGTAGATATTACAAAAAGGAATAGTCAGGAGTTTACTAAAATACAGTTAGAATTTCTTAGAACGTCATTGTTTTTCTGCTAAATTCTGATGGATCTCTAGCACCCTGAACTAGTTCTTTCACTGAATCCTTTAAATCTAGATTGTTTACCTCTTATTTGTCTTAGATTATTTGAGTATTTTATCTTTTTGGGGCAGACTATTGTAATAATTTTTACATTTGCATGTGTCTTCTATCAAAACAGCTGCAGATTTATTTTTCTCACCTTTTTTTTTTCAAATTATGCAACTATCATTCTTTTTCTAGTCCAATTGTATCAATCTAGTCTTGGAGAGGTATTTTAAAACTTGTCTGTCAGTCAACAGGTATTTATTAAGCATTTACTATGTGTTAGAGGCAATATTAAGTGCCAGGCATACAAAGAGAAGCAAATACTCACAGTCTGATGGAGGAGATAATATACAAACACCCATATACAAATGTGGTATCTGTTTTGATGTATCTTTGGATCTGTCTGTCTAACTGCCTGTCTACCTGTCTGTCTGTTCATCTCTCTCTCTCTCTGTCTCCCTCTGTCTCTCTGTCTCTCTCTCTGTCTCTGTGTCTCTCTCTGTGTCTGTCTGTCTGTCTGTCTGTCTGTCTGTCTGTCTCATCTGTCTATCTGTCTCTCTGCCTGTCTGCTTGCCTGCCTGCCCATCAGTCTATATATCTCAATTATCTATTTGATAAATTGACAAAAATCTCAGAGGGAAGACACTAAGATTAAAGAGAGCTAGGAGAGGCTTCCTGAGCTATTTGAGAGCAGGGACTATTTTTTTGGTCTTTCTTTTAGCTTTGATGCTTAATATTGTTCCCAGTGCATAGTAGCCACATAATAAGTGCTGGGAGTATAAATAGACAACCACCTTGTTAGTCTGGATAACATGACTCTGTTAATGTTAACTTAAGATTGTTTTAGTTTTCCCTTTTTTCACCCTACCTCCTTGATTTGGTGATTGTTTTTTTCTTTCTTTTTTATGTTTTATTACATATGTCTCTCTCTCTCTCTCTCCTTCCCTCTCTCCCTCCTTTTCTTTCTCTTTTTCTTTCTTTCTTTCTTTCTTTCTTTCTTTCTTTCTTTCTTTCTTTCTTTCTTTCTTTCTTTCTTTCTTTCTTTCTTTCTTTCTTTCTTTCTTTCTTTCTTTCTTTCTTTCTTTCTTTCTTTCTTTCTTTCTTTCTTTCTTTCTTTCTTTCTTTCTTTCTTTCTTTCTTTCTTTCTTTCTTTCTTTCTTTCTTTCTTTCTTTCTTTCTTTCTTTCTTTTTTCTTTCTTTCTTTCCTCCCTCCCTCCCTCCCTCCCTCCCTCCCTCCCTCCCTCCCTCCCTCCCTCCCTCCCTCCCTTCCTTCCTTCCTTCCTTCCTTCCTTCCTTCCTTCCTTCCTTCCTTCCTTCCTTCCTTCCTTCCTTCCTTCCTTCCTTCCTTCCTTCCTTCCTTCCTTCCTTCCTTCCTTCCCATCCCTTTTCTATTTTTCTTCTTTTCTCTACCTCTTTCATCACATAACAAGATTTTTTTTTTTTGCTAGGACCTGGTACATGGACCAAGGTCCCTGAGATGATGATCTCTAATAGGGGACATACTGGATTTCTACAGTTTTTGACTACTCTCTCCCTCTCTCTCTCTCTCACTTTCTCTCTCTTTCTCTCTCTCTCTCATTTTATATGTACATTTATGGGTATATATATGTATATAAATAAACAGCATTTGCATTTCTTTTTTTAATTAACAAGTATTTGATTTCCTTCCTTTCTATCTCCCATACCTACAGAAAAAGAAGAAAAACAAAACCCCTCTAAAAATTATGCACAAACACAAGCAAAACAGATTCCCTCAATGACCTTGTCAAAAAACACATGCCTTATTCTGCATCTTGAGCCTATCGTCTCTGTTTCACAAAGTGAGCAACAGATTACATTAATTTTCTTGAAAATTATATCACATTGCTAACTCATATTGAGTTTTTAATCTGCTAAAATCCTTAGAATTTTTCCAAATAAACTGCTATACATCTACCATATTGTAAAGATGATTTTTGAATTCCCAATCCACAAAAAAGTTAAACATCACATGACTGATTACATATCCTTGGGGACTCCACTAGAGACCTTCCAAGCTGACACTGCAACATCATTGATTACACATAGGCTCTCATCATTCATTTATTTCCAAATCCACTGAATCTCTATATCATTTCCATAAGAATATTATGAGAAACTTGGATACATGCTTTGCTAAAATACAGTGAGACAATTTGTTAGATAACCTTCCATTTATCCTCTATATATCTTATAAGTATCTCTTTCATTATAATATGAGCTTCTGAAGGGCAGAAATTGTTTGACCCTTTCTTTGTAATCCTAGGGCTTTAGTACAGGGCTTGGCATATATACACATTTAATAATGCTTGTTGATTGCCCATACCTTGGAGATATTGCAGGTTCAGTTCCAGACCACTACAATAAAGCCAATATTTTTTTCTTGAAATATTTTATTTAATTAATTAATTTAGAATATTTTTGCATGGTTACATGATTCATGTTCTTTCCCTCCTCTCCTCCCACCCCCCTCCCATAGCCAACGAGCAATTCCACTGGATTTTACATGTGTCATTGATCAAGACCTATTTCCATATTATTAATATTTGCATTAGGGTGACCAAATAAAGCCAATATTGTAATAGAATGGGTCACACAAAGTTTTTAGTTTTCCAGTGCATATAAAAGTTATGATTACATTATACTATAATAATTAAATATGCAATAGTATTATGTCTAAAAAGCAATGTACATACCTTCATTAAGAAATATTTTATTGCTAAAAAATGCTAACCATTGGGGGCAGTTAGGTGGCTCAGTGGATTGAGAGCCAGGCCCAGAGATGGGAGGTCCTAGGTTCAAATATGGCCTCAGACACTTCCTAGCTCTATTGCCTAACCCTTTCTGGCTCTTCTGCCTTGGAACTAACATATAGTATTGATTTTAAGACAAAAGATAAGGGTTTTTAAAAAATGCTAACCATCATCTGAGCCTTCAATAAGTTGTAATTTTTTCCTGGTGCATGATCTTGCCTTGATTTGATGATTATTGAGCGATCAGGGTGAGAGTTGCTAAAGGTTAAAGTATCTGTGGCAATTTCTTAAAATAAGAAAATGGTCAATTTTGCTGCATCAGTGGACTCTTCCTTTCACTTGAACACTTAACAGCCATTGTAGGGTCTATAATTGGCTTAATTACAGAATCAAGGAATAAAAAGGCCCAAGAAGAGGGAGAGAGACAGAATGACTGGTTAGGGAAGCAGTTAGAACACACTCAATATTTATCAATTAAGTTTACAATTTTATATTTCCCCTATTGGTGGTACCCCCCCCCCAAAACGAGAATATTAATATCAAAGATCAGTGATCATAACACCATAAAAGATATAATGATAATAATGAAAAAGTCTGAAATATTGTGAGAAATACCAAAATATGATACAGATATATATATGTGAGCACAGACAGTTGGGGAAATGGTGTTGATAGACTTACTTGACCTAGAGTTGTCATAAACCTTCAATCTGTAAAAAATGCAGTATCTACCAAGTGTAATAAAGCAAAACCCAATAAAATGAGGGATGCCTCTATTTCTACCCCCCCTCCCCCCGATCAATCAGTTTAATAATGTAAAAAAAAAAGGAAATGAGGTATCTGGCATGACCTAATTAAAAAACAAGAACTTTTCATTGCTATCTTTTGTTTTAACCTAACTCTTTATTTCCATATCCATCCCTTCCTCACACTGTCCCCAGTGAATGATTTCTTTTAACAAGACATTAAAAAGAAAGGAAAAAAAGGCTAGAAAACTAACCAACTGAATATGACAGTATTTTCTGTGTTCCATACCCATAGTCCCTCACCTCCATAAAGAAAGGAGGATATAGCATTTTCTCATCTTTTTTTAAAATCCAAGCTTGGTCATCTAAATTATACAGCATTCAATTTAATTTTTTTTTTGGTATTTCCATTTAAATTGTTGAGATTGTATTTATGTTTTTTTCCCTGATTCTGCTAAATTCACTGTAAATCAGTTCATTTGATGCTTCTTATTCATCTTTGAATTTTTTATGTGTATTACTTCTTGCAACAGTGACATTATATAATTTTAATATGTTAATTTGTTTATCCATTTCCTGATTGGTGAGCATCTACTTTGTTTCCATTTTTTTGTTACCATAAAAATATGGAAACTTTCTATCTGTGACTTCCTTGCTTAGCATCCTGATCTCTGATAACAGGAATCTTCAGGACTTTTTAAATGTAATTTCAAGTTGCTCTCTAGAATGGTTTAATGTTCCTGTAACAACATCCTATTCAGCTTTTTCTCAGTTCTAATCCACTAATCTAGCTGCCACTTTGAAAAAAAGGTCAGATTCCAGTTCCTGGACTCTTTTTGCCCATTACACTATGAAATCTGAAGAGAAATGACTTAAAGCTTATTTTATTTCATACCTAGAACCTCCTTCAAAAGAGGAGTGGAAAGGTACTCAGAATTACACAGGAATCACATATTTTGTTATTCATTCTTATTAGTTGTGTCTAACTTTTTGTGACCTAATTTGACCTTATTTTCTGTTATATTTTCCAATATCACTCATTTTGGAAAACATAATATAAGGTGGTTTTTAAAAAATCCCTGTAACTTAAAAAATGGAAATTAATTTCTTAATAGGTAAGATTACCTGACATTTTTTATCAATTAAATTTAATTGCATGGCATTTTTATTATTTTTAATTGTTTAAAAAGTGAAAAAAATCAGTTTTCATGAAGGACAAATACATAATTAGTTTGAATAGAAAATCCAATAGTGTGACAGCTAGCAAGCTCAGTGGATTGAGAGCTAAGTCTGGAATTGAAAAGACCTGAGTTCAAATCTGACCTCTTGACATTTTCTACCTTTGTGACCCTGGAAAAGTCACTTAAAACCAATTTGCCTAGCCCTCACTGCTCTTCTGTGTTGGAACCAATACATAAGATTATTTCTAAGACAGAAGGTAAGGATTTAAAAAAGACAACTCTATAACTTAAAAAAAAACCCACTGAAATAATTTTAAAAGCAGGTATAATGAACTAGTTTTCTTTTAGTAATTAAGCTTAATTGTATTATATTTTTATTGCTTCTAATTATTTAAAAAGTGAAAAAACCCATCAATTTTAATGATAGACAAATATATAATCAGTTCGAATAGAAAATCCATTAGGACATCTAAAAAAAGCATGAACAAAAACAATAGAGACATTTTATATAGTGGAAATATAGAACTACAATGTAAGAAGCTCAAATTCAGAAAATACAATCCCTTTTATTTATCACTGGGGTTGATAGGTAATGTTATTGATGGATAAGAAAATATACTACATTTGCTGTTTATGAATGCTACTTCAAAAAAAAAAAAAGCTTCAAAACCCAACTAATTGAAATGACTTTTGGAAAGTATACACCCAGATTCTGCTCTCAGAAGCAGAGATTTTTTTCTGGAGAAAATTGAATGCCTTCAATAAGAAAAAATAAACTTTTACAAAAATCACCCCTGTGATATCAAAAGGATTTCTTGTGTAAGGGTGAGACTCACTGATTTACTTAATGCCTCCCCTTCTCCCCAGCCCCCACTTAAAATGAATCACAAAATAGATGTCCAAACAATCAGCTCCATCTTTTGAACTGGAATAGTTGCTCAAGAACTCAAGAATTGTGTTTGGATAGACAAAACATTTGCATACACTGCAATGATCAAGTGAGTTGAAAAGAGATTCATTTTGAAAACTGGAGGAGTGATTTTCCAATAACTCCTGAGAAGGAATTGCTTGAGGAAGAAAGAAAAGAGACCTTGAATCTCTTTCCCTCCCCTACCTGAACTTTGAAAATTTCAAAGGATCTGGAGGATTTTATATTTCCCATCAGCATTCTAATATCTTCTCTGCCGTGGACAGCAGTGGTTAGTGGGAGTGTCTATGTCTAGATCAATAACAGACTGAACTCATGGCTCTATGAAGAATTCAGTAATAAAACTACGTTATGACTAATGAGAATTTCTTGAGCATCCCTCCAATATCTCAAAAGGACTTCTAGCAGCCAGGAGTTGTGAATTACCTCTTTGTGGCATGTATTTCCTAAGCTTGAACCCACTTTCCCCTGGATTGTGGATGTACTGATGAGAGAGGGTTACAGATTTGGGGGGATCTTTTGCTTTTGCTTTTTCAGTCATATGGCTAAACTATATAAAACATTGTTCAGATACAGTTCTACTTAGATTAGAACTATAAATTAATATACTTTGCTTAAGATGTTGAAACTGATTTTTGAAACGGAAAAAAAAACAAACAAACATCCTGATGCCATGTCTGGGAGAATAAAGAATTCTATGCTTTATTAAAGAAAGTAGTATACATTTTATTACCATTCATGACAATTTGTGTGAAGCAGATTTGTATTTTTTTCCCCCATAGCTATTATAAGACAAGAAATTGAAAACAGATATAATGTTTTAAGGTTTGCAAAGGGCTTTATATTGTGAACCTCACAACAATTTCGTGAGGTAAGGTAATATTATTAGGGCAGCTAGATGATTCAGTGGATTGAGATCCAGGTCCAGAGACAGGAGTTCCTTAGTTCAAATCTGACCTCAGATACTTCCTACATGTGTGACCCTGGGCAAGTCACTTAACCCCCATTGTCTAGCCCTTACCACTCTTCTCTCTTAGAATCAATGCATAGTATTGACTCTAAGGGAATCAATACACAGTATTGACTTTAAGGTGGAAGGTAAGGTGTTTTTTTTTTTAAGGTACTATTAGCCTTCTATAAAGTACCCCTTTTATAAAAGAAAAAGCTGTGTTTGAGAGGGATTAAGTGACTTGTCCTGGATCACACTGAAGTAAGTGTCTGGTGGAACATTCAAACTCAGATTTTCTGACTCAAAATCTAGCATTTTATTAAGAACACCAATATTAAGTAGTGATTGAAAAATAATTTTAAATGGAAATAGCATCTGTAAATAGGTTTTGAGAAACAAGCCTGTCCATTACATTTATATTATTATTTTTGTGATTTTGAAAAACAAAAAAATATACATCAATATATTTAGGCACCTTATATTCTATGTATGATCTATTAATAATAGTATTATAATAACATTTTAAAATTTTGAATAAAGACTGAAAATAATTTGCATAGTTTTTTTTCGGGGGGAATATAGGTATATGAGTGCATGACAACTTCTAATGAATAAAAAGGTGGTATCAATATATAATATTGTTCTATAGTTCCTATCTTAGTGAAGATAGATGTTCTGCTATGTATATTTGAAAATGGAACCCAAATGCAAAGTCGCCTTTGCATAATTCAGCCCCGGATATAATCTGGCTAAAAGATAACCTTTAAGGCATCCAAGATGGCACCTGAGGCAGTCTCAATGCATATTACTGGTAGAGAAACAAAACAGTATAAATAAAGATGGGAATGAAGATATCAAATGAAGGAATAGAAGTAGGTGAAGTATGGTATAAAGAGCCTTAGAAGTCACCCCATTTTTGTTTGTGTTTTGGCTGTCCCAAATGAGCTATATGATCAAATAATTGACATCTTTGACCTTAGTTTCTTCAATCATAAAAAACAAAATTTAGTTGGACAAGCTAATGTCTAAGGATTCTCCTCACTATATGATCTTTAAGGTTCTTATCATGTTTGATTCTTCTAGTAGTAAGGAACAAAATGGTTGAAAATAATGACTTGTGACCAGTCTCTTGGTGTTTCCTTTCTTTCTATGAAGTGAATAAATGATGAAGAGATCACATGATAAAGAGATAATCCCTACACTTAATAATTTATATAGTATTTTTCTCTCAACAACACTGGAAGGGGTTAGTAACAATAACATCATCATTCCTGTTTTAAAGATGGAGGAAAAAGACAAATAAGAAAAAGTAAACTAAGACTTCATTTCTGGACCTAGCTCTGCCGTGTTGTATGATCTTAGGCAGGTCCCTTACCCTGTTAAGTTTGAGTGCTCTCTTCTGTAGTGTCAGAGAACTGAATGTCCTTTAGGGTATCTTCTGGTTATTAGATTCTATCAACAAAACTTGAAAATATGTCTACATTCATCACCTCAACCGCCTTCTTCTCACTCTTCAACCCTTTGCAATTTGATCTTTCACTGAACCGAACCTATTTTCCACACAATGATCTTTTAATGATCAGATCTACTGATCTTTTCTCAATATTCGTCCCTCTCGACCTTTCTATTTTGTTGTTCACTTGTTCCTTGGATATTCCCAACTTTCAGGATTTTCATGATCTCCTATATATCTGATCCCTCCTTCTGTATCTCCTTTGTATTTCCTCGTCTTCTATACCACACTCCCTAACTATAAATGCTCCTTGAATTTCTTTCCTAGTCTTCTCTTTAATCTCTCTATACTCTCTTTTGGTAACCTCATTGGCTCCCATATTTTTAAATATCACCTTTATAGAAGGCTCCCAGATCAATATATCCAGCTCCAGTCTTTCTAATGGTTTTCACCTCCTATACAATTTTGCCAAAGTAATTTTTCTTAAGAGCAGATCTGACCATATGACTCCCCTATTCAGTCAACTCCTTACCTTCCATTTTAGAACTTTAGAATAAACTTCCATTTATTCTAAGGCTCTTCTGCATTATAATATTGATCCTAGGCAGAAGAATGGTCAGGGCTGTGTAGGGGGGGGGGGATAAATGATTCACCCAGGATCACCCAGCCAGGAAGGATCCGAGACAATATTTTAATCCAGGACCTCCATTCTCTAGGTCTGACTTTCAATTCACTGAACCATCTAGCTGCTCCCACAGCATAAATATTAATAAGACCTAGCCCCTAGGTCTAAGAAGATGAAATCTCAAGTTACTGTGACCTTGGAAATACTAGAGGTAAACCTTTCCTCCCAGATAATAGCACAGAAAGAGCCACGTCATAATTTCCTATGACCCTAGCTTCTCTGTCTTGAGTTCCATCCAGGATCAGGATACAACTGACAGACCTGATTCTGTCTTTAATTGTCTTCTTGACTCATGTCTAGACCCAAAGTCACCTATGCTTTACAGGAACTCGAAGTGATGCCAAGAGAAGCAGGCTTCCTTTTCTCTTTTCTTCTGTAGTTCAGTTTTGCTTTGTGTCCCTTAACACCTACCTTGTGCAGAGCAGGCACTTATTAATTGTTTGGTGGATCAAGTTGAATATTGAATTAAACTTCATTTAGTCTTTTGTTCGGAGCCCTAAAAGCTATGGGCCCAACCTAACTTGTCAGCCTCATCTCCTTCCCTTCCCTTGAAGTATTTGCTTTGCCTCCCAACTGGAGGCTCCCCAATATATCCTGGAGGTAATAGCTGCCAAAACAATCTTCCTAAAGTACACTTCTGAGCCTGCCATTTCTCTGATGCTAGTCACTCTCTGCTGTGATACCTAGCTGACCTATACACACACACTACACTTTCTCAACTCCTCCTCAGTTTGATGTCTTCTTGTTGTCTCAGGTAGAGCCTGGAGTTAGCCAGATATAAGTTCAAATCTTACTTCAGACAATAGCTTTGTGGTAAGTCACTTAACCCTGTTGGCCTCAGTTCCTCATCTTTAAATCGAAGTGGAAAAAGGAGATGGCAAGTCATTTCATTGTCTTTGCCAAGAAAACCTCAAACGGAGAGTCAGATGTGAAGGAAAAATAGTTTAGCTCACCATTTAAAAGAAAATCATGTCTGTGAATATATTTATTTATTCTGAGCTTAAACATTCAAAGGGAAAAAAAAGCATTTCTCTATATGGAGCGTAACACAGTAACACAGAAAGGTCTAAATAAACCTTGCATCTTCTTTTCAGTCTGCTTACTTTTTAAAAAATACTTAAATGGGAGTCTTACATATCCCACATATATCATAAATTCTACTTGCTGCTTTTGAAATTGTTTTAATCTTTGCTTCCTTTTGAACTTTCTACTGAGTATTTAAATATATTTCACTGGCTCTCTCTCCCTCTCCCTCTTCCTCTCTCCCTTTCCCCTTCATCTCCTCTCCCTCTTCCTCCCTCTGTCTCTCCCTCTCCCTGTCTCTGTTTCTGCCCCTCCCCATCTTAGTAACGATTCTTAGTTACCCTGTTCCTGGATTAGGTCCCATTGCATATTTGAGGTTTAGAGTACTGGATATTCAAGAGCCTTTTTGGCATCTCAGGACAGAGTGTCTGGTGCATGGACATACCCTCTGTGAGCAAGACACAGTACTGTTTGCTGCCAGCTGCTACTGCTACTACTCCCTGAGATTTTCTCAGGGTAGTTCTCTGCTATCGTTGCCTTGTGCTTCTTTCCCTTTCAGTCAGGCTCAACTGTCTTTCCTCCTGGGAACATTCCGTTTGGAACCTTCTTCTTGATTGATGGCCAGCCCCCCAGCCTTGTTTCTTGCATCTTGTCTTGTACTGCAAAACCTCTCTCTCTTCATGTCTCCACCACAAAACCCAGAGCCTTGAAGGCTCCCTATGTCTTTGGCTCATCCTTGGTCCCACTGGGAAGCCTTCTTGTGCTGACCCTGGCTTTGCTGGTGAGCCCTTTTCTTATTGTCCTCAGGCTTCTGGCTAGGTTTTATGGAGATCTAGGGTTCAAGAAGTCACTTGCCACAGTTTCTCATTGCTTTCTTTTCTTTTTTTGCAAGCAGTACAAATTTAATTCTGACTAGTGCAGCAACAGCTTGTTTTCTTTCCACTGTTAAGCTGACATTAAAAGTGTCAGTATGACATCTTTAGGGTAAAAAATGGCACAGAGGGATGCAATTATATTTATACAGTTAATAGAATCAACATTCAGTACAAATTCCCAAAAGCAGCCTAATCTGTGAAAGGAAAATAGCATTCAATTTCTTGATCATTAGTTTTGCGCGGCCTTCCAAATTTTGATGGAGTAAGTATGTGGTCACTGAGCAATCTGTATTAATAGGAATCTGAATAAAACCTAGGATTTTCCAAATATAAAGTCTCCCTTTAATAAAAAGTCATTGATTTCCTTGTATAAGAGAGAGAATTTTTTTCTCTTCTATTCCTTTGAAATCACAGTTAATCATTGAGCCCAATTCTCTTTCACCTTCAGGAGAGCATTAACTGTACATCACTGCTGGAACAGAAAGTTGCTCAGACTCTCCTCCCCTCTGTAAGACACCCAGTGCCCATTTAAAACTCTTTACAAGGGGTAACTAGGTGGCTTAGAAATGGAAGTTCCAGGATTCAAACGTGGCCTCAGGCACTTCTTACCTGTGTGACTCTGGGCAAGTCACTTAACCCCCATTGCCTAGCTCTTACTGTTCTTCTGCCTTGGGAGCTAGTATGGATTCTAAGGCAGAAGGTGAGGGTTTAAAAAAACAACAACAAGCCTTTCACAGTCTAACTCCAGTCCTTCCAAGCTCATGGGACATTGCGTGTATTCTGTATTTCAGGCAAAAGAGCATCCTTGCTGCTTCCCTAGATAGAATTGAATTCTCCCATCTCCATGTCTTTTCCTGGTGCTCTTAATATTCTCCCTTCTTGCTTCTGCCTCTTAGATTTCTGATTTCAACTTCCGGGCATCCTACAGGAAAGCTTTCCAATCTCATTAGTACTTAGTGCTCTCTTCCTCTTGAAAAAACAATTCACATTCTTTTCATTTATCTGTGCAATTTCTCTTCCTCCCTCCTAGTAATATAGGCTCCTTCAGGGCAGAAACTGCTTTTGTTTGCTTGTTTATCTCTGCCATATCTCGTACAGCGCCCAGCAACAAAATAGGTACTTAATATATGTTTGTTGGATTGAAATGGGCTTGCCCGACACCTGTCATACTCTAAGCTTCAAGACCCTGTTCACATGTCCTGGAACAGTTCATACTCCTGGAAGTGATTTTCAGACTCTGTGTAAGTTAATAATATTGGGCTAATGCTGCCTGAAATCATGAATAGTGATATTGGTGTTGTAATAGACTGATCTTTATATGAGATCAATTGAGATAATTGCTTTAAAAAAAGTATAATTCCTGATGACTGCCAAATAGGGGAGTGACACCTTACTTTCGTTAAATTCTATGATTAGAACACTACTGGGAAACTCTTAGAATCTATAGAAAAAAATAAATTTGATGATGATTTTCAGTATAGACCTAAGGGGTTCAGAAAAAAATTATTTTTGTTCAATCTTTTTTCAGTCATATCTGACTTTGTGAGCCTATTTGTTTTTGTTTTTTGGCAAAGATACTAGAGTGTTTTGCCATTTTCTTCTCATTTGGCAGATGAGGAAACTGAGGCCAGCATGCTTAAGTGACTTGCACAGGGTCACACAGCTAGTGAATGTCTGAAGCTACATTTGAACTCAGGAAGATGAGTTTTCTTGACTCCAGCCCCGGCTCTATTCACTGTGTCACCTAGGTGGCCCTTAGGAAAATTCAACAAGTAGGACTAGTTCATTTCAGATTTTCATTTCAGGCTTGTTTTTTCACTGAAGTATTCCTAGAATGGTATAACAGAAGAAGGAAATTCTGAAGTGAAATCTAGATTGGGTCTAATAATTTTTCTGGCTTTGGAAGTGCTGCATTTTAGAAACTTGAATGGAGTAATCAAGGCATTTAAAAATGAATTTATACTCTAATATGATGAAAGTACCAGAAACTCATGTCAGTGTTAACTGGCTTGATCAATATGCTTAGAATAGCTTGAATGCTCTGGATAATGAAGATTCCTCTTTCCTTCTCTTTAAATGATTTTCTTGCTAGGAGACCTACAAGATGAAAATTCCTTTGACTAACACGTAGTCATCATTGTTTGAAAATAGTAACAAGGCAAGTTTGTAAAAAAATGGGCCAGATTCAGTGAACTTGGAAATAAATATGAGATCATGATCCAGTTCTCTGAGCTGTCCAGTTTGTAATCCATTAGTTACAATGGCAGGAAAATCACAGAAGTAATGCCTACATATTACAAATTAAGGGCATGTGTACATACATGGGGGGGATGACATGGGAAAGGAATGGGAGGAGGGCTGACCTCACCTTAGTTCAACATCTTAATTAAGTTAAAGCAAGAAAGTGGACACCATGGGGCAATTAAGTGGCTCAGTAGATTGAGAGCCAGGCCTAGAGATGGGAGGTCTTGGGTTCAAAATTGGCCTCAGACATTTCAGCTGTGTGACCCTGGGCAAGTCACTTAACTCCTATTGCCTAGACCTCACCACTCTTCTGTCTTGGAACTAATACAAAGTATTGATTCTAAAATAGAAGATAAGGATTAAAAACAAAAGTGAACACCAATGCCAACACTAGAGCTGGGAACCAGTTCCTTCAACTTGGCTGGGGGATTCATTGTGTTATATTGTCCCCCAAATGGTAAGGAAGATGCTCAACAATTTGCTTCCCTGTTTTTGTTGTTCTCTTACCTAGGAGTTAAGCTCAGAATCAGAAACTCTAAAATGGATTGGGCTTTTGTTGCTTTTAGGAAAAATGACTGTGGAATCTCCTAAAAGGTTTCTTGTTTTGCATGGAAGCAAGTTATTCCATCTTTGAAGGGTTAAGGGTAAGAATAGACAACTATTAAGAACTTAGAGGATGTAACATTAAAAATAATGTTAGTATAATAACATGTGAGTATTTTGAGTATAAATTAAGAGATGAAGGTCCATTTATCATTTACATTTTAAGATATGAAGAGTGATCTTTGTTCCCAGAGGACAGAGAAGTATGTGGAGGTTGCAAATAGGCTCGAATGTAAGGGGGAAACAGTAACATCTCATCTGGGTGGAAATCTAGGTTGGAGCCAGGTTGTGAAGTGTTCTTAAATGCCAGACAGAGGAATTCACATTTTATTTTAGAGGCTATAGGGAGCCACTGCGGATTCTTGAGCAAGGAAGTGACATAGTGAGATGTGAAGGACACTTTGCCAAAGCAGAATGGGGCTGCCTCCATAGGGCACCCTCTCAATGGAAGACTTTAAATAAAAAAAGAATGATTACCCTTTAAGTATGATGTAGAAAGGATTCCTGTACATGTATGTTTTGAATTGGATGGAACTGGGTCCCTCTCAACTTGGAGATTCTGTGATTCTTATAAATACTGGAATGAAGGGAAGGAAATTGTTTAGGGGAAAGTGCTTTTGGTGGAAAATGATTAGCATTTTTGAAATAGCATCATTCTGTCTTGTTTTGGTTCTCACCACAGAGTTACCTAATTTTGAAATTCTCTTGGTATTTGAAAACAAAAAACTTGAGCTTTGCATTAGTATATAAATTCTTTAGAAAAGCCCATGATTTTTCTGTAATGTGTAGTTCACTATAAAAATGTAAAAAAGAAAAGAAAAGGAAAGATAAACACTGTCCTGTTTGTGTTTTCATTTCCTGGATTATCTACTTTTTTTGTGGCAAGTATAAATATATTTCTATGTTTCTCTGAAAAATGGGAATACCAAAAGCACCTACATCCCTGGGTTGTTGTGAGGGTAAAAAGAGATAATATTTGTAAAGTGCTTTGCAAACTTTAAAGTGCTATATAAAAACTAGTTATATTGTCCAACAGTTTTATAAAATGATCATGTTTCAGAATTCCCATTATTTATTATTAGATTAGGGTTTTTGTAAGAATAAAATGAGATATTTGTAAGGCACTTTGTGAATTATAAAATGCTATGTAAACACTAGCTTTTATTATTCTACTATAGTGACTAACAGGATTATGAAATAGTCTCTGAGAATTATATTATTATTAGATTATGGTTTTTATGAGGCTAAAATGACATGATATTTGGAAGGTGCTTTGCAAACTGTAAACTACTTTGTAAATGCTAGCTATTATTTTTATACTATGTTGACTAATAGGATTTTGAAATGATCACTATTTGAGAATTATTATTATTTTATATTATTAGATTAGGTTTTTTGTAAGGACAAAATGAGAATATTTGTAAAGTGCTTTGCAAACTGTAAAGTGCTATACAAATGTTAGCTATTATACTATATTGACTAATAGGATTATGAAGTGGTCACTCTTTGAGAATTATTATTGTTTATTATTATTAGATTAGGGTTTTGTGAGGCTAGAATGAGAACAATAAATTTGTAAAGTGCTTTGCAAACCTCAAAGGGCTATATAAATCCTAGCTATTATAATTATTATCATTATTATTAACAAAAAGGATTATGAAATGGTCACTCTTTGAGAATTACTATTGTTTATTATTATTAGATTAGGGTTTGGGGAGGCTAGAATGAGATAACATGTTTGTAAGGTGCTTTGCAAATCTCGAGGTGCTATATAAATGCTAGTTCTACTTATACTAAGAGCACTATGAAATGGTTCCTGTTTGAGCTTGTTATTTATTATTACTAGATTGGGGTTTGTGAGGATAAGATGAGATATTTGTAAAGTGCTTTGCAAACCTCAAAGTGCTCTACAAATGCCAGTTATCAGCCTCATCATCGTCATTAGATCATATGGACTGAAAGGAGTTTCAGTGGCTGCTCAGCTTGCTTGAGATTGGCGGCATAGTGCTAGTGCCAAGTCGTCCTTTTTTTTTTTTCATATCTCATTGGATCTAGGTATCGCTGCTTTTAAACTCCATGAACGTAGAGGTCCTGTTCCTGTTGCTACCCAAAGCGGACTCCTTTCCCCAAGCTGACCGGTTGAGTTGAGCTTCTGCATTTTTAAAAATCGGGCAAAACGATTTTCGCCACTAGATGGAACCCTGGTTATTCGGGTAACAGCCAGACCAAGCCAGTAACGGCGGTGGTCACCCGGGCTGGAGGCTCCTGCATGGAAGTGACAAGGACTTTTTAATTGCGGCCCACATTTCTGTTCGTGGCTTGACCCGCGGAGGGGAGTGACATCACTGCTTTTCTTTCCGTGGCATTGTAGCTCACTTGGCTCTCGGGGCTTTGACACAAGCCAGATGGCCGCTGTGGTTGGAAGGCGGTCCTGGGTCTTGCAATTGATGAAACAGACTAGGAAGAGGGTTTTTATGATCAGCTGCAGAAGTACAATAAGGCTGCAGCTTTGCTGGGTAATTACATTTTCACTGCACGCTTTATCCCTCACCGAGAAGGTCACTTGGCCCCTCCACAAATACATTAAAAACATTTTTTTTAAATTCGTGGCATTGTGAGGTATTGACTTTTGATCTTTTATTGGCCAGTAGTCTGCTCCAGAGGAATGTTCTTTTACGGGTCCTGCAGTCACTCGTGAAAATGACATGTTTATTTCTGTTTAATGGTTCTTCCAGGCAGGGCACTGCGAAACTTACCTTCCCCTCATTGCTCCCTTTTGTCTCCGGTCAGCAATGCAAAGATCTGGCGGTTTTGACGTGGGTTCGATGGGAGAAGTCAGAGTTCAGGCACGGTAATACAAGCAGATTTCTGTCAGATAGACTCCAGAGCGATTTGGCGAAATATATTACTGTAGACGATGTGGTTGTTCTTAAAGGAGGTCACCAGAGACCAAGGACAGCCTCTTTTTTTATTTTGCTTCAGGAAATTGAGCTAGTCTCACCCATTTGAAGGAGATCGAGGAATTAATTCTAAGTCACGATGTCTCAAGTCATTTCTAATGCTGATTGCACCGCAAACCTTGGATGTGGCATTTGACTTGGATAATTGTAGTTAGAGATGAGAAGCAAGTTTTTGAGGGAGTTTGCATTTAAAAGATAATATGGCCAGAGGAAATTGTGCTTCTCCCTCGTCTAAAGGCTATTGATATGGTTTGATTGCATCATTCATTTTCAAACTGAAAAGAAAATGCCGGCTTTCTAGTCTTTGATAATATTATGGGATGGTGGACTTAGAGCTGGGAAGGACTGCCATTTTATAGAGGGGGAAACATTGTCTGGGGTCACATAGGTATGGAATGAAGAGCTTCCGACTCTGAATCCAGAATGCTTCCCACTGTACCACACTGGCTCAAGTCAAGAGCAAACTGAGGCTAGACTTAAATAATCTTTCTAATGTTAAGGGTTGATCCCTTAGGTCCTCATCATTCACCTATTTCCAAATCGACTGAATCTCTCTACCTTTTCCATAATAATGTCATGATGGGGAATGCAGTGCACCTCCAGAGAGAGAGAACCACTGAAGTTGGTTGAATGGCTCAAAGCAGACTATCTTCCACATGAGTGTATTTATGATTTTATTTGGGGGTTTTGGTTTTGTATGAGTGTGTTCTTACAGTAGAGACCAATATGGAAGGGGGTTTGGCATCATAAAAAAAAAGTAAAGAAAAAATGAAGAATGTCATGAGAAATTTGGTTAAATGCCTTGCTAAAATTTAGTTAGAACATTTCACCTATTTAGTAACTTTCCATCTACTTTGTAGAAACCTTACATTGTGTATCTGGTTGTTTATTAGATTTAGTGTCATTAGAATATAAACTCCTTGAGGTGGGGACTGTTTTTGCCTCTCTTTTCTCTCAAGAACTTAGTAGAGTACCTGGCATTTAAGGCATGGCACGATTTGGTGCCAGAAACCCTTCATTCATTCAGTCAATCTATGAATGAGCATTTATTAATGATTTTATCAAACATTTAATTAAAATTTAAGTTATTTATATTTTATATTTATGTTTATTTATGCATATAGATAACAATGTATAAATACATTATTAATTTAATTATTAAAGCACTTACTATGTTGTAAGCCTCAGGGATAAAAAAAGGCAAAAAAATCCCATGAAGGAGCTCACATTCCAAAGGGGAAGACAATATGTAAATAACTAATTACTAAAATTTTAAACTGCCCTAAGACTTTTGGGACATCTTGTACATTGTATAGATGAGAATTCATATCAAGAAAGGAAGGCAATTAGCAGTAGTAGTTGGAGGTGAGGCAAAAGAAGGGACCAAGGATAGGTCTCTTGAAGAAGGTAGGATTTAAATTGAGTATTGTAGAGAGTCAGGGAACCCTGGAGGTAGAGGTGAAGAAGAAGAGTATTTCAAGCACAGGAGACCATTGCAAAGGCTCAGAGTCAGGAGATGATAATGGATGAAGGAAGAACAATAGTGTCATTGACCTTCCAGCTTAATTTCATACTACTTCAGTCAAATTATATTATTTATTCACCAAGATCTCATTCTGCTTTTTCTTCTTTCATGATTTCACATGGACTGTCTGCCATGTTTAGAAAATAACTCTATTTTCTTCTCCCTATTAAAACCCCTTTCTTCTTTCAGAACCTAGTGTAGGTGCCACCTCCTTCATGAAGCCTTCTGGGAGTCTTCTATCTAGAAATTCTCTCTTCTTCCCTCAGATTTTCTTGATTTGCTTTTCTTACTCTTCTTTTTCCTTTATTATATTCATCTCCTATCATTCCCCCCCACCCCCATTTGTACTCTTTCTTCTCCTAATTAGATTGCAAGTTTCTTATGGTTAGGGACCTTTTAAATTTATTTCTCCTTAATCTTTTGCACATTTGTTAAATATGTAGGCTTCACTTAACAAGTATTGGACTGGAATTTGCCATTCTTCCCACTCCCAGTCTTTTTACATTTATTATGAACAATGTAGGTTCCTCGAAGGGCAGCGAGGTGGCCCAGTAGCTAGAGATCCAGGTCTGGAGACAGGAAGACTCATCTTCCAGAGTTCAAATTTGGCCTCAGCTGTTGCCTAACTGGCTACCCTTTGCAAGTCTCTTCACCCCACTTGCCTCACCCTTGACTCTCTTCTGCCTTGGAATTGATACTAAGAGAGAAGATTAAACAAAAACAAAAACGAACCAAACCAACAACGAAATAACAAGGCAGGATGGAGAATGCAAACTCAAAGCCCATCTTAGTGAAAACCGAAGGACCAGCTCTGCTCCTTCCTATGCCCTGTGCCCAGTTCCTGATAAAGCCCCCCCCGCACCCCCCCCCCCCGGCCCCTCAGCTGCATTAAGGAATGTGTCTGACATATGTGATGCTTCAATTTATTTTCATCTTTTTTTTTCCCACTCAGCTCTTGCCCCTGCTCTTTGCCTCTCGTTTTGTTGGTGAAGACAACACAGTGATGTCTGCATTCAACTTGCTTCATCTGGTGACAAAGAGCCAGCCAGTGGCCCAGCGAGCCTGTGGGCTTCCCTCAGGTTGAATGTGTGCTGTTTGTTGTCCTGCCTATTGAGGGCCCTGGTAGGAGTGGGGGTTTCTGCTGCAGGAAATGACACTTGACCATGTTTTGCTCAATTTCAGTCTTCCTTTAGTTTAGAGCCCCTTGTGAAGGCAGAAATGGATTCTCGATCACTGGGGGGCTTTTCTCACCTTCTCACGTCCTTCAAAGCCTCAGAAACACTGTCTGGTTTTGCTAATATTCCAAAAGCAGCCTCTTCTTTAATAGGAGGAAAATGAGGTCTGTTAAGTTTCTGACAGTCTTGATTTAAAACACTTTCTGCTTTCCAAATGATAGCCAGCAAAAATGCTTTCCATTTCCCTAGGAGTAAACATAGTCATTTTGGTTGCTTTTTATAATTCACAAAATCACTTAAAAATCTTAACTCCATCATAAAGAAGCCTAGATGGTGCAGTGGATACAATACTGAGCCTGGAGTTAGGAAGACTCATCTTCCTGAGTTCAAATCTAGCCTCAGACACTTAATAGCTGTGTGACCCTAGGCAAGTCATTTAATCCTGTTTGTCTCAGTTTCTCATCTATAAAATGAACTAGAGAAGGACATGGCAAAGCATTCCAGTGTCTTTACCAAGAAAACTCCAAACACTGTTTGCCTCAGTTTCCTCATTTGTAAAAAGAGATGGAGAAGGAAATGGCAAACCATTCCAGTGTCTTTGCCAAGAAAACTAAAAATGGGGTTACAAAAACTTGGAAATGGCTGAAAAAATGATAGAATACCTACAACAAAAAAGAAATCCATTGTTTAAAAGGAAAAAAAAATGTTCTTTAATAACAACAAAATCTATAGGTGAATACTTAAAACCTCAACCAAAGTCAACACATTTTATTTGCCTTTTGAGATTTATGATTCTATGAGATCATGGGTTTTAGGGCTATAAAGATCATAGAGATCACCTACTCTAACTCTGTAATTTGACAGATGAGAAAACTGAGGCCCAGAGAGATAAAGGGTTAGTAGACTCTCTAAACTCAAATCTAGTTGTCTTTCAAAATCATAAAACAAAGGAAAATTTGAACATTTTATTGTGGCTCTCAATATACATACAAAAATATCTATCTATCTATCTATCTATCTATCTATCTATCTATCTATCTATTTATGGTAGCAGATGAAAAGACCACCATTTTAATTTTATGTTATAGCACACTGTCTACCTTATTTGCATGGCAAATGTTATTATCATTAGCATGTATACATTCTTTTTTGCATGCCAATGTGTCCCATTGCTTCAAAGAAATTTTCAAAATAGACAGCAATTTCTCCTGTGTTTTCAGCCTATGCACTATGGGATTTTTAAAAAATGCACAGTTGTAATATTTAACATGTAAAGTGATCTTGGTTTCCATTCTTTTATAAAATTGATCCAGTATAGATGGGGCCATGTAATCCCCTTCCCCCTCCTTCCCACCTCCATCTCCACCCTCTACTGTCATCATAATTCCAAGGCTGTATAGAAAGTATACATTATATATGTTATATTATATTATTATTCATATATTATATATAGACTATAAGTATATATTGAATCAATTTAATCAATGCTTGATTAGAATTGGACAAATGTAAAGGGAAAATATTTCATGTTTAAATGACTAAAATAGACCAAAAAAGGCCATCAAAATTTTAAATTGATGTAAAAATAATTCAGGGATTAGATAATTTTCCATTTTTATTTTAATAATTTATTTAGTTAATGTTTTTATTGTTATGAAATTTGACAAGGAGTCATTGCTAAGTTTTTGGCCAAAGTAGTTTTTATTTTGTACTTTTTGGCTGGTGTGTTAGGCATGAGATTGTTTCAAAGCACATTGACTGCCTAGGAAGTACATGTAGCAAGTTTGTGTCACAGAATGTCCTCAAAAAGATTCTAATGAATTACAACACTGCAGGGGTTATAATGGGAACTCCTGTTTGGGCAAGGATTGGACTAGACTTCCCCTAACTTTGTACCTTTTAGCCTTGAGGAAAAATACTAGAACATCTAGAAATGTTGCATTTTATTTGCAATGACCTAACCAAGACTTAAGTTGTTTTTTGTTTAAAACAGTTATTTGTATTATGTTTTTTTGGTAATTTTTATAATTGTTTTTAGAAAAAATTAGATGTATTGCCTTTCATTTTGAGCATACATTACTTGTGAGCAGAAGTAAGAATCAAGGATCATTTATTACAAAGACAATCAGGAAAATTATTTTCATTTTCCATTCATTCATATTGCAAACCCACAAATCGAGCAATTCAGTTCATCTTGATTGACAAACATCTTAAAGCAATTATTTATATCTTAAAGGTACCTAGTTGTGAGTGGTCATTGTTAGTGGTTATTGATTGGTATATAATAACAGTAATGATGATAAACACTATCAAAATGGTGCTGTATATATTCCATAATGTCCGGTTTAGCTCCATATCTCATTGTATATGTGTCTGTGGGTATGTATACACCAAAGGGGCAGCTAGATGGTGCAGTGCAAAGGTAGCTCAGTCATGGTGGCAGAAAGAGAGCATAGCTATTTTCTGAAAAACCAACAAACCAACAAACCATACCTTCTGTCTTAATATCAACTCTGGGAAGAATGACAGGAGCTAGGTAAATGGGGCTAAGTGACTTGCCCAGGGTCACCCAACTAAGAAGTATCTGAGGTCAGTTTTGAACACAGTTCTCCTCCTGACTACAGGGCTGGAGCTCTATCCACTTATCTGCCCTGCTTACATTTTTTAATGTGATAAAATAAACCTTCCAGGACAATATTCCATGCTGAATTCCCTGACCAAACAACTTCTGTTCATAAACTATTGTCCATTTTTTCTTCTTATGCTAATTCCCACATGTAGTATTTTGGCAAAACATTACCCCATTTCCCTAACATTTTAATAGTGTTTGTCATCATAATGATACATAGAAATAATTTCATATGAAAAGTCAAAATGAGAATTTTGGAGAACAAAGAAAGCTTCTGAGAATTCATAGCATCATAGATTTAGAGGTAGAAGGGACCTTAGAGATCAGCTGGTCCAACTTATTCATTTTATAGATGAGAACCCTAGAGACTGGTCCATGATTTTAAAGTTGTCTCCGTATGATTTGAATTCATGTCCTTTGATGCCAAGTCCAATTCCTTTTTTATTGTGCCATCTTGAATTTGTTCCATGCAAGGTGGTGGTGTCCCTTTAATTTGCTACCAGATGTACCTACCCCTGATTGAAATTCATTGAGCAGAAATCTTTGTACAACAAAAAACCATCCACTTCAAACTCAATGTTCTCGTAGGCAAAGGATGAGCAGAGCTTTGTGTTTGCAGTTCATTTATTGTTGTAAAATGATTTGGGGATATTCCCCATCCTTCTAGGCAGTTAAGGACAGGACACAAATAGGAATTTGAGGGAACCTCCCTTCCCCTTGGCCCCTCCAATAGGAACCTTTCCTTGTAGCTACATAGATATGCCCTCTGGCATGTATCCAGTCCACTCTGACTCATCTTAGCCAACATCTTTCCACCAACGAAGAGGAGGAACCCTTTTTGTGAGACCATCTCTGTGTTAGCCTAACGCATGTAGAAATGCCAGGTGACTCCACTTAGGGAGTTGTACTGGCCAGAGAAGAATTATTGCTTCCTTCACTTTGTGGACTTGGTGAGTACTCAGGAGGTATAGACAAAAAATCAACACCAGATGGCCCTAAAGGCGATTCTTCTAATGTTTCTTTGGTCATTGACTCACTCTGGAAAGAGGCTTTTTTTTTTTTACACCATGGATCCACATGGTAAAGAGAGGTGCTACAGATCAAACTGTATATTTGGTCCAGCTCCATTATTCCTGGGAAGGGCTCATCCTTTCCCCCCAAACCTCTAATCTCTGTTGAATAAAAGCAAAGGTAATCCCTATGTGTTTTCCATCCGAAATCCCTCCAAATTAATATTGTTATTTCACCCCCAAAACAAGTGAATGGTAGGTGCAGAAAATCAGTATCCTGAATAGGCTCCTGTTTGCTAGGCACATGCTTAGACAATTTAGCACAGAGATGGTTGAATCAGACTTTCCTTCATTCCTGGATCATAGATTTAGAGCATAAAGGGATTTTAAACTTCATCCTATTTTACAGATAAAGAAATCGAGGCTTAGAGGTGTTGGATGCTTTTTTTATCCCTAGCACTTAGTACTGTGCTTTGCATATAGTAAGTGTTTAATAAATACTTCATTCATTCAGGAGTTGGAGCTGGGATTAGAAACTAAAATCTCCCATTCCAATCATGGTACCCTTATATTGATCCTTAACAATTCTGCATAATCAGCCTACCTGTTGTGCCTGCCACCGGATGTTAGGCATAACACAAAAGTCTGGTGAATTTTGTTAACCAGTCTAGTAGTTGTTTACAACATTTTTTGGTGGTATTGGAAGGGCATGATTATAATAGCCAGCATGTAGTGCTTTAAGGTTTGCAAGCACTTTGTAATGATCAGGTCATTATAATCCTGGGATGTAGGTGCTATTATTAACCTCATTTTCCAATAAGGAAACTGAGGCAAACAGATGTTAAATGACCTTGTCAAAAATCACACATCTAGCAAGTTAAATTTGAACTCAGTTCAAATTGGGCAGATAGGGTGCCTGAGCAGATTCAGATAGATGAGATTCAGTGGGTAGCTAGGTGACATAGTGGGTAGAGTGCTGGACCTTGAAGCAGGAAGACTTGTCTTTTTTAGTTCAAATCCAGCTTCATATGATTACTAGATGTGTATTTCTGGGCAAGTCACCTAACTTTTGTTTTGTCTCAGTTTCCTCATCTGTAAAATCAGCTGGAGAAAGAATGGTAAACCACTCCAGTATCTTTTCCAAGAAAACCTCAAATGGGGTCAGGAAGAGGCAGACAGGACTGAACAATGACAATTTCCTGACACCAGCTCCAATCAGTTACTCATCTGCTTCAGCAGTTATTGCCTCCACTCCATTCCCAACAAGTGGCCATCTGGCCTCCCTTTGAAGGTCTCCAATGAACCCTCTTATTTCCTGAGATTTCTAGGAAATTTTAAAATAGGAAAAAACCTTAACAAAATCTGTTTGAAATCTGCCTCTTTAGATCCCCCTCCAAAGTCCTGATTATGCCCTCTGTGGCTTTAGAAGGGACAAATGTCATCATCCCTCTGCCATCTTTATGTGTTTGAAGGAAGCTCTCCTGTTTGCTTTGAATCTTCTCTTCTAGCTAAATACCTTTTGGTGCCTAATGCTTGCATGGGATGATCTAGTCTTCTCAAGGTCTAGACCTTAGCACTGTGCCTGGGACACCATAAATGTTAGGTGACTGACAATCCTCATGGCTGTCCTCCATATACATGGCCAGTGTCCTTCCTCCAAAGTTCAGAATGGAATATATAGATAGACCTCTTCTAGGGAGTTAGGGGGTCCTAAGTAGTGTCAGTGTGGAGGAAGAAGATGGTAGGCATAGTGGATCAATCTTTCATTCCATTCCTTTCTTTTCTTATCAGAAAATTTTGAGGGCAGCTGGGTGGCTCAGTGGATTGAGAGTCAGACCTAGAGACGGGAGGTCCTGGGTTCAAATCTGGCCTCAGATACTTCCCAGCTGTGTGACCCTGGGCAAGTCACTTGATGCCCATTGCCTAGACCTTATCACTCTTCTGCAATATTGCTTCCAAGACAGAAGGTGAAGGTTTAAAAGGAAAGGAAATATTGATTAAACACCTGCTATTTCCAGGTTCTTGATTAGATGCTAGAGGGAGAAAGATGTACCAAAGCAATTCTTGTCTAGAAAGAGCTGCAGTTCTATTGGGGGAAGCATAGGTATAATAGATTCTAGCAGATGATCATTATAACCTTGAAGACTATGGAGTGGTCTCAGTAGTACTGGAGTAAGCCTTGTGAGAAAATACCTCATAGTATTTTTATGGATACCAGACTTGCTCTCCTCATCACGGGTGATGAGATCCTTTTCAGTTCTGTATGCTCAGATTGTCCTGGCCAATTGTTGATTTACTGCCATTCCAATGGTACTGGAGTTTTTTGCCCTCAGACTCATGGAGGCACATAGGACTGATTTCATATCTACTGTGGTTCATGGAAGTATGTCGCTCCTACCTAACCTCTTGCATATGATGATGGGGATATACTGTTGGGAAAAAATGTCAGATTAAAACACCAACATTGTTATTTTTGTAATTCCCTAAGGTTTATAGAGCTTTTTACATTTAGTTTCCCTCGATCCTCACAGCTCTGTGAGTTGGATGCTATTATTATTATTATTATTCTAGTTTTACAGATGGAGAAACTGAGACTGAATTAGGAGATTCTTGCATAGAGTGATATAACCAATAAGTGTGTCTGAGGCAGGATTCAAACCCAGCTCTTCTGGACTCTATAAACCACTACACCAAACTCTTCTTGTTCTCTACTCCTTTTAGGATTTGAACGACTATTAAAGTTACTCAGTTCTAATTATAATAAATGTAAGCAGCCTGCATTTTCAAGGTGGTCCCAAATTACTATAAAATATATAGACTCTATATAGTCAAAATCGTAAATGAGCATCAGTATCACCATCCTCAGGCGAAGCAGGTCGGTAAGTGTGAGCCTGTGGTTTTCACTGGTCAGCTGATCTTATAGGCAAGAGCTCTTAGGAATTTCTTTTAATTTCTGTGAACAGTAATAAGAAAGACGTTGTCACAGATCTGGAGTTTTGTCTTGGGCCACCGTAAACATCAAGTCTGCTCCACTGAAGAGGCTTATCCGGAGGACTTAATCATGAACTCTATATAGACTAGAATGCTGAAATAGATCAGTTCAGGAATTTCTAGTGAAGATGTCTGGATCACATTGATTTTTTTAACCCTTGCCTTTTGTCTTAGAATTGATATCAAGTATTGGCTCCAAGGCACAAGAGTGGTAAGGGCAAGGCAACTGGGGTTAAGTGACTTGTTCAAGGTCACACAGCTAGACAGTGCCTGAGGTTAGAGGTGAACCCAGGATGTCCTGTCTCCAGGTCTGGCTTTCTATCTACTCAGCCTCCTAACTGCCCTGATGATCTAGTTTGAACAGAAAAACCAGCTTTCTCCCCTAGAAAACATATTAAATAAACATGGTATAAATGGAACTTTATGTGACTGACTGTCTCTTCATTGGCAAATTTAACCTAGAAATTAGTAGAGCTATAGGAAACTAAGGGACATGGGGACTCAAAGGAATTTAGAACACTGGCATTGTACGAGAAACCCCTAGGAAAAATGCATTCACAGCACTCTAGTTTCAGGTATGGTCAACTTTTAAGTCAGTTGTAGTAGTAGTAGTAGTAGTAGTAGTAGTAGTAGTAGTAGTAGTAGTAGTAGTAGTAGTAGTAGTAGTAGTATAGTAATTTTTGTTGTTATTTTTGAGTATATTTTGGAGTTTTCTCGGCAATGTCACTTGAATGGTTTGCCGGTTCCTTCTCCAGCTCATTTTGCATATGAGGAAACTGAGGCAAACAGGGTTAAATGACCTGTCCAGGATCATCTCACTAGAAAGTGTCTGTAGCCAGATTTGAACTCAGGAAGTCAGTCTAACACCTGACTCCAGGCATGGCACTCTATCCACTGTGCCATCTACCTGCTCTGTATATGGTAATAAAACGATATAAAATTTAGATGTCGAGCCACAGATTTTTAAGATCACTTTTTCTTGATAATCTGTAGCATCAGTATTATTATTAAATTATTACTACTTACTGGGCTTCATATTTAAAGAAGATGATGGTAGGTAAATTAAATATCAATTTTTGTTATAAAGTGATTTAGGAATCTTTTATGTGGAAAAATAAAAAATATGTTCTATACACTAGTGTTTTACTTGGTATCATGTTAGGATATTTTAGTTTCACATCAGTAGAAGATTCTTTAAGTACAGGTTATCACGGAATATGCTATCACCAGTTTTTAATTATACTTTAGTAAGGACCATCAATACCTGGTTACACTATATTTTCTTCTATCAAATTCCTTTTATAAGTTTAGAATATGCTATTCTGCACTCAGCATAAGAGCTATGGAACCCATGAATTTTATTTCTAGCTTTGCATGTAGTACACTTTTTGCCGGTAAAAAATCGTTATACCTCAGTTTCTCCATGACAATGGGATCTACTTCAAAGGTTCACAGTTAGTTGAAATACACTTTAAAAATATAATTTATCACAGTATAAAGATCATCACGGAATTCTCCAATTTAATGATATTTTTCATTCAACTGCTTAAAAGGAGAAATGGAATCAGGGGAAAATTGATTATTTTATAGAGTGCATTCACCAAATTTAAGACAAAAACCAAGAGGAGAAAGTTCTCCTCCATCCTTTCCTAGGATGTCATCATTTCATTTTAGGATCATAAAAGTTTGAACCAGAAGGCACCTTAGAGCTCGTCTCTTTTGCCCCCATCGTTTTACACCTGGGGAAACAGAGCCAGGATTCACACCTAATTTCTTTGACTTCAAATCGAATATTCGCTTCACAGTGCTGTTTCCCTATATTTCACACTCTCTACAGCTTAGTTAAACCTTTTAAGTTTTATTGTATTGAAGAAACCTTTCGGTGGATTCCCCCCCCCCCTTGGCAAATATTATTTTCTGAATAGACATAAACATTTCATCTCTTTTAACATAATCAGCCATTCGATTTAACTTGGTGAGCAGTACCTACGTTTTCCAGTAGATGGCGCTAGTCTTTTGTTTATTAGCTCTGTAATGTGCTCCCACTCAAAGAGTATAGTGAGTACGTTTTTGAGAGCCTTCATCAAAAGTGGATAGTAAAATATTCCGTTCAGAGACAGTCCAACTCGGAAAAGACACAATGTTCTGCTTTCGTGATAGTTCGACAATATCTAGAACCACTTTCCATTTCCGACTATGATTTCAGTTTCTTTTCACTATTGCATACACTACAAGAATCCCCCTTTTCTGTGATCTGAAATCAAATTCTCAACAATTTAATTATGTATGAAATGAGAAGGGTGGGATGCCTTAGAGCCTGGAAGAAATGAGTTCAAATCTACGCACTTTAGTTACGTGTGACTCAAGGAAAGTCATTATAACACTCGGCACTCGCAAGTAACCTTCTAGGACTACGGGACACCTCGGGGTGTTCGCAGTGCCTCTAGAGCCAAAGATCTGGGCAAAACCAAGCCCCAAATGGGCGCTTTAGCCCCCGGTTCCTCAGTTTCCGATGGAGATTGATTTCCTGCGGCGGACTCTCCACTTCACATTTTGTTCTGTGGTGTTTTTAGTGATGGGGCTCTTGCAAAGTGATTCGTCTAACACTTGGAATGCTGACAGTGCTACCTGCAGCATCACCCACATTTTGCAGGATAAAGACCTGTTTTTAGAAAACCAAGTCCTGGCAAGATGTCGCTTAAGGAGAGCCCCGACGCCCGGATCCTCTAGAATTCAGTCCCACCTTCTTGGTGAATAAAGGACTCGCCTAGATCGATAGGATAATAAAGTTCAAGTTAGCCTGAGCAATTGCTGTTCAGTGTGTAATTACTAGGCTGACTTTAAACAATTATTTGTGGGCAGTACTTCTTGAAAGGCTAAATTGGTACTCAACAATACATCTGTATGAGCGGGGTGTTGGGCATATGGTATACATTTTATAGTGAATAGCATAAATTCTTTATAATGCATAATACACATTAATAGTTCTAAATTATAGAGTAACATCTGTAACGGCACAAATAAAATATGCATGAATGGAAAACAAATTATGGTTCTGCAAAAGAAAATTCAGGATTCAAATAGGAGAGAAGAGGAAAAGTAATACTCAAGATATGAATTTGAAAATATGCCATAATTGGGAATCCTGATAGCAATATTTTATTTCTAGTGTATCATATGTCGGAAGTAGTGGGAATTTGTCTCTGACTGGACAAGAGCATGCATTCCATTTTCCAGAAGAAAATGCCAGAGACATCTTGCTAATAGGGTTTGTAACCCAATAGATCTTGGCGAGATTCATTAATGAAAAGTGAAGGTAACGGTTACATTATAAATCAGGCCTTTTCCAGCTTTTATAATTCCTTCATGCAGAAGTACTCAAGACTTACATATTTCATGATAGCCTCTCACTAATACCCTTTCTTTTTAAAAAATCCTCACCTTCCATCTTAGAATCAATACTGTGTATTGGCTCCAAGGCAGAAGAGTGGTAAGGGCTAGGCAATGGGGGTCAAGTGACTTGCCCAGGGTCTCACAGCTAAGAATGTCTGAGGCCACATTTGGACCTGGGACCTCCAATTCTAGGCTTGGCTCTCAATCCCCTGAGCCACCTAGATGCCTCCTGCTAATAAATTTTTAATAGAAAAAAAATTAAAGATGAAATTTTTATTATATTCCTAAGGTTAGGATACAGCTATATAGCATTTATAGTTTACAAATATACTTTTCAAATATTTTCTCAATTAATATTCACAAAATCCTATGAGGTATTTATTTTTACTATTATTATTATCCCCTGACATATGAGATAACTGAGGCACAAAGAGCCTGCTAGTTTCCTAGGATCATATAGCTAGTAAGAAGCAGGCAGAATCTGGATTCCAGAGCAGGTCTTCTTCTTCAAATGCAATGTTTTTCCACTACATGATCACTCATCTCCTAATGTTTATATTTTTAGATTGGAAATGGACCTTTTTAAGATAAAATTTTTTCATATCTTTTGTCTAAGTAGACATTTTTGGAATATCAGCATACTTCATAAATTGAATTCATAGTTTTCATTGTATGAATCTCTCTTTCTTATGACCAAGATTGGCTCTGAAATTACAAAATGACAGTCAAGGTATCAGGTTAAAAAAAATTGCTTACCAAGAAGCTTAAGTCATGAAGATTTAAATTCATACCTAGACTTACTCTTTTATCCTCTTTTTACATTTTCTCCTGAACATTGAGTACTGGCTTACTTGGGATGCAAAAGGACAAAACCACATTCTCATAATTGCAGTTAATTTGCCAATTGTTACTAGTGGTGGCCTTTAAAATAAATAAACTAGTGATAATGATGATATCTTCTTAAAAGGTACTTAAGGCATTCTTATAGTCCTCATAAAGTTTATACCAGAGAATAGGGCAGTTCAGAGGATAGAGAGCCAGGCCTGGTGACAGGAGGTTCTGGGTTCAAATGTGGCCTCAGATACTTCCTAGCTATGTGACTCTGGGCAAGTCACTTAACCCCAATTGCCTAACCATTCCTTCTCTCTTGGAACAGCTTTGATTCCAAGAAGGCAAGGATTAAAAAGAAAAAAAAAGCTTACTTTTTTTGGGGGGGGTAACCTATTTTAATGAAATTGACTATCTATGTACAAAACCAACCATAAAAGATATTACAATTTGAGAAAAAATATAATTGACCATCACTCATCAAAGAGGGAACCCCCACCCATTGGCAATCCAACCCCAGATTTGCCATCTAGGGATTAGGAAGAAGTGTGCTGGGAAAGAGGTATTAGGTTCAACTCACAAAGGTTTCCCTCCACCCTAGCTTAGGAGAACCACATAATTCAATGCAAGAATTCCCTTCCCTCAACCCCACTTATTCCTGGTAGTGATCTGGTGGGAAAAGGATAAGGGTGAGTGAGATACAAGAAAGATACTGTTTCTTATAGTCACAGAAAATTCAAACTTTACCTAAATAGAACAGTGGATATTTGTCAGTTATCTGAAGAGTTTGATCCACATAGAAAGTCAAATCTAATAAAATGGAGTGGATTTGTCTTATCAGAATTATATTGTAATTTCTATTTGTCTGAACAAAGGCTCCATGATAGATGCAAAGAGTGTTAGACCTAGAAGAGATTCCTTGAAACACATCAAGTCACAGAAACACAGACTTTTAGAATTCCAGGCACGAGGGATAGCCTGGGTCTATTCCTAGAGGCAGGAGATGGAATATTAGAGACACTGTAGCAGATGAAGTGGGCTAAGGTAGGGTGGAGCCAGGTTGTGAAGGACATTAAGTGCTCCCACAAAAGGAGTTTGTATTTGAACAACCAGAGCTTCGGAATAAGTAGAGAAGTATCGAAATCCACTTAGATTTTAGCAATATCATTTTGTTGACATGTAACCACCCAGAAGGAGGAAGTACAGGAGCCATCCCACAGTCTGGCATGAAGAGTTTTACTTAAAGTTTTAAACAATTAGAGTGTATTGGAGATGAAAAGTGATTTGTATTATCTGCAATTATGTGCAAGCTATCTGCTAATACTACATTATTTGCTGTGTGGAAGATAAATTAGAGTAGGAAAATACTTGAAGTGCAGAGCCCAGGTAAGAAATTATTATAGTAGTGTAGACCACAGGCGATCAGGGCTATCAACTAGGGAGGGAGGTGGTCATACAAGTGCAGAGAAGGGGCTTCTATGAGACATATGTAGTAGAATGAACAAGATGACCACTGACTGCATACATTTAATACCAAATGCTTCATATTAAAAAGATATTCTATTAGCATCATATTTTAAGTGGATTAAACATCCAAAACATACTAGGAAGATATAGTCAATGATAGTTTCCTTTGACTTGTTAGAGCATCAACGTTAACTCAATCCCTGTATTAGTCTTTGTATGCCACCTGGCCCCCAATATTAACCAGCTGTCTAGAAAAACATGCCCCTTGCCATAAGGTGGACTGGGCAAGAGAGTATGACTGGGTCAAAGAAAATTCTTCACTACTACCAAAAGGAGATCATCTCAGGTCCTACCTATTATGAATAAATAATATCTTCATCTGCCCACGAAGTACAATACAGCCTAATATCTTTGCTCTTAAAGACTATACAATCTCCTAAGAAAAATCATGTCCAAATAAGTATTTGTGTCTGGTTATGGCAAAAGAAGAGGGTGAGAGCCTATCACTCCTTCAGACGTGATGAGGGTACCTCATTTAAATAGACTTCTTGGAAAAAAGTTCCTTGAACAAGTAATAGAGAAAATTAAACTATTTGAGAGTTAGGATAGTGACCAATTTGAATGGTAGAAAAGAAACAGACTAGAGAGAAAGGGGACTTGGCATCAGTGTGGTGAAAACCTCCAACTTACTGTCTTACCTTGGATAAGTCACTTACTATTTCTTGAGTTTCAGTTTTCACATGTAAAAAAATGAAGTTTTGGAAAAGATGGTCTCTAAAAACCCTTTTGTTTTAGAATTCTCTTATTCCATGGAATAGTGATAAGATGATTTTGGAAGTCAAAATAGCTGGTAAAAGAATGTGAAATGGAGGGTTTTTATAGTAGCAATCAAAAATAATTATTTTGGCTGTAGCTTTTTTGGTTTAGATTTTCCACGAATGTCCAAAGGATAATAGCCAAATTGAGAATCAGGCAAGATGAACACAACACTGGGTACAATGAAAAGTTTTTTCCTAAAAAATTGCAAAATAACTGAGTAATTCAGAATCATGCTTTATCTTTATCTATCCTCAACTATTATCTAGATAAATGAGAAAAAAAGTAGGGTAGGTTTTAAAAGTCTATGTATCTTTAAAAAAGTTGGGGGCAGCTAGATGACTGAGTGAATAGAGAGCCTGGTCTTGGGTTCCAGTTGTCCAGTTGTCTTGGGTTCAGATTTGACCTCAAATACTTCCTCACTCTGTGACCCTGAGCAAGTCACTTACACCCAATTGCTGAGTCCTTACTGCTCTTCTGCCTTAGAATAGATACTTGGTATGAATTCTAAGACAGAAGGTAAGGGTTAAAAAATAAAGTCTATGTACCCCAAATGTCATGGTTGCATTGATTCAATCTTAGTTCGTATTGTCTGTCTATTTATTCTCTGCTTTTAGTATTTTGTCGATTTAGATTTAGCGTCTGCTTTTCTAGGATGATATAATTTTGGAAGTATGTGAATTTGAGTTTGTAGATAATACAAATCACTTTTTCATCTCCAATACACTCCATTTCTTTAAACATTTATATAAAACTCTGCATGCTAGACTGTGGGATGGCTCCTTTACTTCCTTCTTGTGGGTGGTTACATGTCAACTCCCCTTTGCAGTCCATGACTCCCCAGGGCCAAGAGGTATGGGAGAGAGAGCTATTGTTTGCAAGTCTTTTTGATTGTATGTGAAATGTAGAATGGAAATGAGGTTGTCTGTTTTTAATTTTTTTCCCTTCTGTACATTCTATGATGTTCTACTGAAGACCCATACTAAAAAAAAAATTAAAAACAGGCAACTCTAGTTTGGTCAGAAAAGTTTCACAAGCAATCAGACAGATAAAATGACTTTCTCTTTCATTGTTACCTCTTGCTCACTGTGATCTCTTACAAAAATAGCCCCCCCCAAAACAAAATAAACCCCCAAAACCAACGCTCTTCTCTTGTTTTATGAGTGAGAAAGCACTATTTGAATCCAAACCTTTTTAGACATTGTCCTAAATCCCAGATTTTGGAGGTGTTAGAGCCAGCCCATACTAACACCAAAATCATTTCAATCATATCTGTTATAGTGCTTGCAATCAGATTCCAAAGAATCCAGTAGTCTTCCTATTATCAACAATGGGGATAAAAATACGTAGTATTTATATAGCACTTTAAGACTTGCAGAAGCCCTTACAAATATTTTCTCATTTTATCCTATGATATATAAGTGGATTTGTCCCCATTTTAAAGTTGAGGAAACTGAGGTAGGGAGTAGTTAAGTAACTTGCCCAGGAATGCATAGCTGTTGAGATCTGAGATCAGATTTGAAATCAAGTCTTTTAGACTTTCAGGTATAGCCCCTAGCCACTGTGGCACCTAGCAGGGATGCAAAAGAAATGTGGATTATAAAAGTAGTGGCGATTCTTGTAATTATCAAGGGAGAAGATACAGCTTCTTGACCCCCAAGTAACACACACATTTAAGATTTAACTTCCTTTCACTTTTAAGTCCCTAATTAGGTGAATGAAGACTGGCCACTGTGTTTCACACACACAAAAATAAGTAAACTTTGCCAGTCTCTTAAGAAAACCATGAAAAAACGGTTCATAAAGTTAACTCCTTTTCTTTATAGATAAGCACTCTGAGAACAAGATTAGTGAAACAAGTTAGTGTGAGGGCTGGGACTCTGACTCCCACTTCAAGGTTTCTTCCATATAGTCTCACAAATGAAATTTCATCATTAATGTTCTTAACCTGAACTGTTAAAACTGTATGGTATTTGTATCTAGTAGGCAGTCAAAAATATTCATTAAACAAATTAATGGAACTTAAGTATACTCAGATTTGTTGTGGGGAATGATTGGATTAATCAAAGTGAGGAAATATTTCACAACATTTTTCAGTCTCACTTTCCCCACCTACAAATCTAGATCTCATTATTCTGATGATCTTCAGCCTTACTCAAGGTAACCTCTCCTCCACCCACTTTCTCTTGCCAGAATGTGTGGTTATCTCGGAATGACAAATGCCATGGAGAGGTGAGTGCCCATTTTAGAGATGAATATTTATTATTTTGAGGAACTTCTCCAGTCCCTGCCCTCCAAAAGGAGAAAGTGTTCCTTGAAGTCACCTGAGTCTCCCAGTTGTTGCTGGTTTTAATTAATCAAGGCAGACATAGACGATTAAACTATATTCCCCCACACTTTCCCTTGTACTGCTGTTGTTTAGAGAATTGATTAAAGTACTATTCATAAATTAAAATGAAATAGTCCTCTTCCTCAAAGGGTTTATAGTTTATTTTCCCATTAAACTGTAAGTTCTTTGAGAGAGGGATGCTTTTGTTTTTTTTTTTTTAATCTCCACTGACCATCAAGTGGGCAATCAGGATTTAATAAATATTTGTTGACTCTTTAGAGGAAAAAAACAAACAAACCATACAAACGAAGCAGCTTAAAAATGGTTACAAAGCAACAAAAGCAACACACTACAGTAAATATGGGATAAGGCAGCCCAGAATAAAATTATGATGCAGGGGAGAAGAGACTTGAATCAGGTAAGACTTCCTGATTTTGTGAAGTAATTAAAAGGAATATAGGACTTTTTCTGCTTTCTAGAGAATGACTTTTCAATTTATCAGTATAAACCTTTAAGTATAAAACTCAGAAGACCATTCTTGTTAAACAACTGCTAACAACATTTGGTCTTTTTTTAATTGCAGGTACTTAAAAATGGTCCATTCCCCTGATATGAATTGGAACTTTTGTGCAAGTCTTAATCAAATATGCCAATTCAACTTAATCTATAGAATTGTCTCTTATAAAATCATTAAAAGCAAGAAGAGAGCTGGAAATGTGATCATCTTTAGAAATCAAGATGTAATTTATGGGAATGTATGGGAATACTCAAGTATGGGAAAGAAAAAATAATCACTACCTAGTATATAGATAATCGACTTCCCTATTTTTAACTCCTGAGATTCTGGACCATTATGTCCTCTGTGTTCTGTAAAAGTGGACCCAAAAGAAATTAGACTAAACTGAAAAGAAATGAAGCTTTTGGAAAATAATGCAAAACCATGACTGTAGCATTTTTTTGTACTGCTTTTGAGGTACCACCATTGGCCATACATCATTATTGCAACTATCATAAGGCAATATTTCAGGTGGGTAAAAAGCACTGAGAGGCCAAAGATTTAAGGATTTTGTAAAACTGTCATCAAAAAACTTTCATTGACTATCTGCCTCCATATCCATCCATTGAGCTTCCTAGCCTACCAGTGTAGGTCTGGAACTTTGAATTGGGCAAAAGCTTATGACTTTTACTTTCTTCTTTTTATTCTGATGCCAGTTCAGGTATGACAAAATGCAGCTTGGGACAGATATTGATCATTTTAGAGTGCTAGTATGATCAATAATAAATTTCTCAATATTGGGAACGACAATGGAAATCACATCTGAATGCTAGGCATAGCATTCAGACTTTCTTGGCAAACTTAAAGACCATAGCAAAATAAAAAGGAGTCCATCATGCTTATATAGTAATTATTTTGAGGAAACGCTTACTTATTAGAATTATGCATTTTACATGGAAACAAAAGAAAGAAGGCTGAGAAGTGCTGTCAAATTTAGGCAATATCTCTGACTTCCTTAAGAATAGGAAGCTAACACCTTTATGCCAAGAAGCCATTTATTAGTGATTATTCATTCCTTTAAGTAGTACTTTATTATGTGTTTAGGAAAGAACATTGAATTTGAAGTCAGAAATTTTGGACTAAGATTCTAATTTCTATCTGTGTGAACTTATGCAAGTTTCTAGACTTCTCTCGTCTTCTTTCCTCAAATCTTTTCTAGCTCTAAATCCATTTATGATGTGCATAGCAGTGTGCTAGACACTGACAAGTTGAACTGATATGATTTCTTTGGCAGGTAAAAGTTTCAGAGACAGATATTCTGAATTATCCAATTTCATGTGAATTTCCTCATTCTTACAGATTTGCACATTTGAACTGCTGCATTTTCTTAAACATTAAAAAAAGAAATCATGTTGTGTTCAAAGTTCTCAGTAAGAAGTATTGGAGCCTTAAATTTCATGGAAGTCAGAACATTGAAGTAAAAGTATCTTGACATCTGAGATCACATGACCCTCTCAGGAATGTTTTTCCTGCATATGTCTACCTCTGAGAGCAAACTGAGACTTGGGCATGCTTGTACAAGTATTGAACTTCTTTCTGAGTTACCCCCAACCCCCAAATCCCCACTCCCATACTTGGAATTTTTTTGTAGTTTTTCTTGAATTACTGGAATGTTTTTTAAAAAAGCATCCTAGGTCACAGTATCTATTTTACATTCTTCCATTCTAAAATTGACTTTTTATTTTTTTCTCTTTATTTAGATGCCACTAGGACAGTTCAGGTATGACAAGATGCAGCTTAGAGCAGCTATTAGTTTTTTTAATATTGGGAATTACAATGGAAATCACATCATCTACTTTTTAGGCAGAGCTTTAAAAATTTAATTTGCAATGCCCTTAGGAAACTTGAAGATCACAGCAAAATGAAAAGAAGTCTATTGTGCATATATACTTATTATTTTGAATTAATGTTGTTGGAGTTATATATTTCATTTTGAAATAGAAGAAATAAGCCTGAATTGCGTATGCAGATTTAGGTAATAGCTCTGATTGACATGAATATAAAGCTGAGAAGCTTTCTAAGGTTTTCTAGATTATATGAAAACCTTACTCGAATCTCATCACTGACTCAAATGCTAAAAGGGCTAATTCAGAGAAAATAAGGGTCCGTTGATTGACAAGCTAATTCACTATGGAAAAACTGATAATTCAATGGGATGCCCTGTGACCATCACTGATTTTTTTTTTTTTTTTTTTTTAAATATATTTTATTTGATCATTTCCAAGCATTATTCGTTAAAGACATAGATAATTTTCTTTTCCTCCCCCCCCCACCCCCCATAGCCAACGCGTAAGTCCACTGGGCATTAGATGTTTTCTTGATTTGAACCCATTGCTTTGTTGATAGTATTTGCATTAGAGTGTTCATTTAGAGTCTATCCTCTGTCATGTCCCCTCAACCTCTGTATTCAGGCAGTTGCTTTTTCTCGGTGTTTCCACTCCCATAGTTTATCCTTTCCTTATGAATGGTGTTTTTTCCTCCTGGATCCCTGCACGTTGTTCAGGGACATTACACCGCCACTAATGGAGAAGTCCATTACGTTCGATTATACCACAGTGTATTAGTCTCTGTGTACAATGTTCTCCTGGTTCTGCTCCTCTCGCTCTGCATCACTTCCTGGAGGTTGTTCCAGTCTCCATGGAACTTCTCCACTTTATTATTCCTTTTAGCACAATAGTATTCCATCACCAACATATAGGACCATCACTGATTTTTGCCTTCCTTTTTGATCTTAGTGTTTTCATAATGTTATTCGATATTGAACATTACTATATAATTTACATGTAATAAGCAAGCTATTTGTAGTGTCTTTGTTCTCTTAATATCCCAATCCTTGTTTTAATAGGATGTTTATTTTTTAAAAGATTACTTTTGAGAATATTGTTCTGGGTAGATATATTTTAAAAAAAGTCTTTCACTATATTAAATTTGAGTTAGCATATATTTAAAGTAATTTAGCCAATTGTCATTTGAATAAAAAAAAAGACAACTTTCTTTTTTTTTTTGCCTATAAAAATTATATGTATTGACTTCTAATTAAACACACTGGGGCTTTGGTATAATGCCAAACTCAGGTCCATGACATAGGCTCATCATGAAAGGGAAAGTTATAAGAAGATCCTTTTAGCAATTAAAAAAAAAACCTTCTAGGAAAGTCTCAGTCAGATTTGCTTTATACCAAATTCACTTTAGAGGATATGCATTACAGAGAAATTTAACTATGTCCATAGCCACTTGCGAGTTGTAAAATATCTAAGTCTACTACTAAATAATAGGAGAAAAATATTTTGGGGTATACTTCTAAGATGGTTTTTAGGTCATGAATCAGATTCTTTTTCATTCATTAATTCAATGCAAATGTTAAGCTTCCCAGAGTAATAACAGAATTATAGCCTCAGAGTTAAGATTCTTATAAAAATAGGAGATGAAGGGAACACATCCAATGAATTGCTTACAGGATTTTTAAAAATGAGATAGCTCCTTCAAAATTAGCTAAGAGAACTAGGTGATTTTTGACAAAATCATAAGGAAATTATTAAAAACAGAATGAGAAATAGAATGATCAACTTGATGATTGTGATGAATTTTCAGTAGTGATGGTAGAATTCTTGCTTACTGAACTTGATCACTGCTAAGGAAGTTATTAATAATAGGATTTACTTTTGAGAATTGGTTAATATACAGTCATCTCATTGAATTGTTTGGCATAACAACACGAAAATAATGTATACATACTTCCTCTCACTGTTTTCTATTACTTTAGGAAACAGCATTACCAGAGGACTAAAACTCAGGAAAAGTGGAAAACTTTAAATAAGCAATAGAACTTCTTGGAGAACAAACTTCACTTACAGTTAGGAAACAATATTTATATTTAAGGTTGAAAAGCCAGGATGTAGGAAAATTTCACTAATTTGGAAGGTGACCTTTAAGTGCACCAAAACCAAATAATTTGTAGGCTATGACATAGGGCACATTCCTACAAAATTTGTGTGAATACTGCTTTTGTGGTTCTTGAAAGACAATCAAAGAAACCTGGAATGAAATCTTGATTCCCCTCCCCAAAAAGATTGAGGCCAACAAAGGAATACAGCAGCACTTTCAGAGCTTGCCATTAAAACGAGGGCTCTGTGGCACAGTTAATGAGATGGTTCATAGTGGAAAACAATCTGTTTTGAAGAATGTTTAGATCAAAAGTAATTTCTAATCTATGAAATAAAGTTGCTTCAATACCCTTCATTCACTAGTAAAGCTTTTTATGTTTGCATTATTTACTTCAATCAGATGTTTTCAATTTTACCTTTTTTTCTCTTAGAAATACTTGACATGGTTAGTCAATAGTGACCAACAGTATTATTCTTTTTCTAAAAAAAAAGAAAGAAAAAAAAGAAACATCTTTGCCTAAATGATTTGCAAGCATCTGTGCTTTAAGCTACTTTTTATGAACACTCCTTAGTAATGACTCAAGGTAAAAAAGCAGAAAAGCATCCAATGTTAGGAAATTGCAATCCAATACCATGTAATTTAAACCTGCAGTTGCTTCTCTTGTACTAAATGACATACAGATGGGTAGCTTGGTTCTCTCAACTTTGGGAACACAATTGATCTTTTTATATGAATGAACATATATTAACAACAAAAATATTTTGGACAGAATTGTTTAATTGAATTGTACAAATTTTAATTACCTAAGCCATTAGAAAGGAGTAATTTTAAACAAGGTATTTTGTCATCTTAAATTTGAAAAGTGAATTTCTTTGACAAAATGAACAAAGACAGGACACTTTCCATTAAAAAAAAGTTCTATAACGATCTTTAAGTCTGCAGGAGTGAGTAGAAATTCACCTTTCTTTAAGGGTGTTCAGCAGATTACAGAAAGTAGTGAAGTGAATTAAATTCAGCTTAATGGATGAATTAATTCTGAGGTGGGGTTGAGAAGAGGAGAGAAAGTAACTCTTTCTCCCTTAGATAATTTACTTATTTGGTGTTCTGATAAAGACTTACATTTTCTGGAATTCAGTGATGTGAGATACTCAACCAAAATGGCAAAGAAGATGGGCTTGCTGAATTTATGTATGTTCTCTAGATTGGGACCAGTGGCAAGGCATTCTTACAGAGGGCTCAGACTTCTTTTGGGAGGTCAATGGAGGTCCAAGTTTGAGAGCCTGCAGGGCACATTCCAAAGTGTGTGTATCTACTTCTTGCTTGGTATTTTTCTCCATTCATATATTTTTTTTTCAAACACTTGAATTAGTCACTGTATTTTTATTGCCTTGGCTGGGGATGCTGGTGCTCTATTTATGCCATCAATCAGGGGGGCCAGTTAGCTAATTTTTCACGGGTTTATTTCATTGGGCCCACATGCTGTGAAATGGGATGCTTTGCAAAGTAAGAAACCAAGCATTATGTTTTCTTATTCTAAATCATAGTTCTTTATATCACAAAAGAAATTGAGTGACAGAATAATCAAGACATTTAAGCTAACTTTCAGTTACTTAAAAGCAAATTTTAAAATACATTTTGGACCATCGGTGAGTCTCTCTCTTATTGTGATGGATGCCCCCCCCCCAAAAAAAAAGCAATTTCATTGTAGTGAGTAATGGTGCTATATAGGAGTTAGATTTTATTTCAATCATGTGTACAGGTAAAATAAAATAAGACACATAAAGAGTTGTTTTCTGAACTTTTAACCACAGACTCTAGGAGTTGAAATAAAAGTTGCTATTGCTAATATGTCTGCATAAAATTATTTCAGTATTCAAATGTATTTTAATCAGGGTGGTCTCTCAAGATCAGGAGTTCTTAACCTTTCTTTGTGAAGCTTATTGATGCCTTCTCAGAATGATGTTTCTGAATGCAAAATATTAAAAAAATGGCAAAATAAAATGTTGAAATATAGATATTAAAATAATTTTTTAAATGTTCACTGACCCTAGATTTAAGGAACTCTGCCCTATATATACTTTGGAAAACAAAATGGTAAACTTTGGAAGACATAGTACCCTTTAGCCTTCTTATTCCCATCTTCCTCACCTCCTCCCTCAGAATTTTCTTTGTTTTTTTGTTTTAATTTTTAAAAACCCTACAAAACCCTTTACCTTTCTGCCTTAGAATCAATACTGTGTATTGGTTCCAAGGCAGAAGAGTGGTAAAGGCTAGCGCAAGGGTAAGGCAATGGGGATTAGATGACTTGCCCAAGGTCACACAGCTAGGAAGTGTCTGACAAGATTTGAAACCAGAAACTCCAGTCTCTGGGGTGGTTCTCAATCTACTGAGTTACTTAGCTGCTCCTTCCCCCATTTAAAAAATTTTATTAAACAGCTACTATTCACCCATGCTTTACAAATATCTAATTTTATCCTCCCAACAATCCTGGGAGATGAGTGTTGGCCAGATCATGGCAAATGACTCTTGGTCTGGCTCTTGACAATTTCTATCAGCTCTGTCCACTCAGGGAGAGCTCTCTCTTAGACATTTGTTTTCAAAGTCTCCATATTTGAAGTGACTGGATAAAGTCACTGAGGACAACAGCTTGGTAATAAATGGAAAATATATCTGTAGGCTAGCATATAGAAAAAAAAAATATGGCTGTAGTTAAACCACTCACAGTAGAAGTTTAATAATTTCCAATTTCAAGCCATACTACAAGGTTGTAAAATCAATGCCTGCCAGGTGGAGGTTTAATTTGCTAGGCAACCATTGTAAAATGGAAAGAACACTGGCTGTGGAGTCAGAGGACCTGGGTTCAAATCCTATCCCTGATACTCCTTGTGTGCAGAGACTTGACACAGGCAAGTCATAACTTCCCAAAGTCTGATCATGTACCCATTGCCCTGTGTATATACACACATACATATATGTTGTTTAAAAACATTTTCAAAAAAAAAAAATTAAAAAAAAACATTTTCAAAAGTTGTTTTTTTTAATTTTTAAAATTTTTATTTAATTGGTTAATTCAGAGCATTTTCCCAGGATTACAAAAATCATGTTCTTTCCCTCCCCTCCCCCAATGCCCTCCCGTATCCTACCGAAATTCCACTGGGTTTTACATGTGTCTTTGGTTAAGACCTCTTTCCATATTATTGATATCTGCACTGGGGTGATCATTTAGGGTTTATAACCCCAATCATATCTCCATTGGCACACGTGATTGGGGCATTAATGAATTGCGGGTGGAGTTGTCTGTTTGCTTGTTTGGTTGGTTTTTTAATGGCGGGTGGCGGGGTAGGGTTCGGGAGAATGGCTGCTGCCATCAAATGAAAGGCTGTCCCAAAATCTGGTATTCCGCACACTAGGCGTGGGCTGAAGCCCTCGGTCAGTGCTCCGGGGGAATCCCCTAGCTCCTGAGCACCACTGTGGCCTGGAGCTCAGCTCAACCTGCATTCTAGTGCCTTAGGGACCGCTCTGGTCAGTGACAAGGGAATGCAGAAGCCATGATGCAGGATCTAACCTAAAAGGGCTCCTTCTCCCATCTCCTCTCTTTGTCTAGGGTCATGTCGGGATAGAAAGAACTGTAAGGTGGTCTTTTCCCAGCAGGAGCTGAGGAAGCGCCTGACACCCCTGCAGTACCATGTCACCCAGGAGAAAGGAACCGAGAGGTGAGGCTGAGCCAAGGGGAAAGGGATTAAGCACTGGGCGGACTTCTGCCTCCGAGCTCTCCCGTCCGCTGACTCCTCTTTTCCTTATCTTCCTCACCAACTGTTTTCACGAATTCGACTCCAAATTAATATCCCCGAAAGGCCAGAAACTGTGCTGGAGGTGTGTGCGCTTTGCAGCCCCCCAGGCTAACGAATGCTCCATCTTGCCCCCAAAGCCTCCGCCCCTTCGTTAAGGACTGAAGTGGATGTACCGTAGAGTAGAGGAGTTCGGGAGATTGGGGGGGGGGGATGTCGGGGGGAGGGGGGGTCAGCGAGAGAGGAAGAGAGGAAGAGAGGAAGACGTCCCATTAAGCCCGAGCCTGAGGAACAACAGCCCTCACCAGGATGATGAAATTTTGAAGGTGGCCATTGTAAGCAGAGACATTTTGGCTGCAAAAAGAAAGTAGCATAATTTAGTTCCTTTCCACCCCACTCCAATTTCTTTTTGAAGCACATGTGGAGAAAGTATTTATTGGCTCATTTGTGGTTGGAATGTCAAAAATTTTCAATAACTGCCCTCACATGGCTTTAGTCCTTGGAAGTTCGCCCTACATCCTGGAAAAAAAAGTGTGTTCACTTTCAAGAGTGTTTTTAGTGAATAAGGGCTCTCTCAGCTGATTCCAGCTCAAAGGTAAACTTGCCAAGGTCTAACCATTTTGTTGTCTAATTTATACCATGGAGCTTGGCACGAGGCCCTAACTTACCTCTGATCCAGATTTATTAATGATGTAACTGCTTGTTTCCATTCAAGACCTGAAAGGGCTCTTTACCACAGATGGGGTACTCGTTAATAGGCAACAACTCTCTTCCTGTCACAGTATAGACTCTTTACTGAATTGACCAAATGTTGACTCTCTGGCAAAGGCCATTCTGCCACCCAAATTAGCTGGCAGTGGACCTTGGGCTCAGCTTTAGGAGCTCTACCCAGATCGTGGTTGTTGTGTACATGACTAACAAATGATTTAATGCCCACAAACAACCAGAGATTAGGTCATTCTTAAAAATTCTGTTTATAAAAAAAATTGGACCTCATAAAGAGGGTAAAAGTATAATAAAAACAAGCTGTAGCACACATAGACTTTTTGTTGGGCTAGCACAGCTGATTTGTATTAACGGAATGACCTCCTAGCCTTTAAGATTGTTAACTTAGAAAAATATTCCCTTAAAGCTGCAATATTCCTCCTCAAACCAAAAACTAAGGCTCCTCCAACTTAGAGTCTTGGCCTCAGCTTCATTTTCTGACAGATACTCCTGGAGAGGACACTTGAGAGACTCCAAAACCTTACTGGTGGTTAAGACAATGCTCAATCTAAAGTATAGCCATTTGGAAAAAAAAAGAAAAAAGGAGTTTTTTTTTTCAAAGGAAAAGATTCTTTCTGTGAGTTAGTTAACTTGGAGAATTTAATTCCAAACCTAGACTCTTTTGAAGAGTTTTTGCTCCTACTCTCTTCTAAGATAAATTAAAATATATTTGTGATATTCCAGTTTTGATGCTATTAATTTTTCATTTTGGAATGAGTTGATCTTTATGCAGATTGAGACTTTCTCTAGGGAAAAGTGCTCTATAAATTTATGAGAAAAGTATTACCTTATATGTCCTTCCAATGTTCTTTTTGTGTGTGTGTTTTTTTCTCAGTGCCTTTGAAGGAAAATACACAAGTCATAAAGATCGCGGAATGTATAAGTGTGTTGTTTGTGGGACTCCTTTGTTCAAGTAAGTAAACGAGTATGGATACAGAGAATCTGCATGGGGCAGTGCTTAACCAAATACCCTGTAATCCGATGAGTTTATGCAGTAATCTTGGATTGTCTTCAGAGTAAAATTTTTCTTTTTTAGAAAATGGAAATAATTTTGAAGTTCATGAGTCATAATAAAATTGCTAAATTGTCAAAAAGGTTGGCAGAGTTCTTAGGTGAAATTTCTAGGTGAGAAAACCAATTGGCATATGTATAGCACATAGGCACCATCTTGACCTGGCTCCTTACCAGAGCCTATGGCTAAATTTTTAGTGTGATTTCCTTGGAAATCAGCAAACATTACAAGTCAGGGCCTCATTAATTTATCTTGATTGTCTAGAACTAAGAAAGTTATGAAGGAAATGTTAACAATACAGATTAAGTTTAAAAGTTTTTTTTAATATGCTCTTTTTTGAGAACTGGATGTTAAAAATTTACCAGCACATCCCGAGATATGTGTGCCAATTATCCATGTTTTCCAGCCCAGTTAGATGGTTTTGTAGATCGTTGATCAACCTAACTCAGAGAATGTAAATTTATGAATGAGGACAACTTAAAGGAAGTGCTATAGGGTCATGCCGTGGCCTTTCTTCTAATCTCTGTCCTGTTAAAGATTTGTATCAACATGTAGGATGAAGACCTAAGTAGCATGCTGATCAAATTGCAGATGACATATAGTGGGGAGGGTTATATTGGATGAGTTAGTCTTAGATCTGCGAGAATTTTGACTGACATCTTAGAAAATACAAACTGAAGAGAGCAAGATCAAATTTAAAAAGGACAAATATAATGTCTTGTCCTGAGGTTAAAAAAAAAAAACCCAGAAAGGAAGAGCAATGGAGATATGGTTCTGTAGTTAAAAAGAGGTAGTGGTTTAGTTGGTCCAGTATGAGGCAGCACATTATGGTGTGACCATCAAAGTAGTGAATATTATTTTGGGTATCATTAATAAAAGATGCATATCCAGAATGACAGAGATAATAGTTCTAACAAACTCTGGACTGCTTGCACTATACCTGAATTATTTCATTCACTTTTGATAATTGTATTTCCTTTTGAAACCCTTATCAGAATTATGTCTTAGAATCAATATTGTGTATTGGTTCCAAAGAAGATCAATAAGGTAGGCAATTGAGATTAAGTGACTTGCCCAGGGTCACACAGCTAGAGAGTGTTTGAAGCCAGATAATTATATTTTAAGAAGTACATTAATAAGACACAATGACATTTAATAAGAAAAAGGGCAAACAGAAGAGTGAGAGAATCAAAGCCATTATCATATGCCAACTAGATGAGGGAACTGGGGATGTTTACCATGGAAATGAGAGAATGGCGGAGAGATACAAAAGCTGCCTATGGATATTTGGAAGACTATTGTATGGATGAGTTTTTGTGGTATTCCAAAAAAAGTTGCACAAATGGGTAGGATTTAAAGGAAGAGAAAGTTGGCTTTATGTGCAGAGGAATTGCCTAGTAATTGGAAATGTACAGAACAAGAACTGTCTACTCACAATCCTGTATCTAGAGCTAGAAGGGTCCTCAAAGGCCATTTAGTTCAGCTCATTCATTTTACAGAGGAGGAAACTGGATCTTGCCCAGAGAGGTGGGGTTTGAACAGGTCCTCCCCTGTTCAGGGCCATTGCTTTTCCTACTGCCACACATTATTTCCATTAATGAAATAGTGAGTTCCTTACCTAAAAGAGTCCTGAGTGGTAGACCCATCACTGAAAGAATTTACACCAAAGCTCTGAAACTCTCTGTTAAGTAATGTTGTAGATAGGATATTTGAATAGAGAAAATGACTCATAACTGAGATTTTTCAGTTCTCTAAAAGAGAAAGCATCTTTTCCAAAGCACAGTAGGCACGAAGGAGTCTCTGAATCAAATCCACCAAGAGAATGTTCTTGATAACCTGATAGAAAGTAAAATTCATCAAGAATTTATTTGTTGGGACAGAGAGGTGGCACAGTATTTAGAGCGTGAGGCTTGGAGTCAGGAGGACATGGGTTCTAATCTGGCTTCAGACACTTGCTAGTTGGGCAAGTTAGTCTGGGCAAGTCACTTAACCCCATTTGCCTAGTCCCTGCCCTTCTGTCTTGGAGTTGTTAACTAAGCCAGAAAGGATTTTTATTTATTTCTGATTTTCTTTTATTTAAATTGAAACAAAATACATAGCTATGCTAAAGAAGGTACAAGAATTTTTAAGAAATAACTTATTTGTCCAAGTTGAAGAAATATACCTTACATCCCATAAATCATTATTAGAAGCATTCACTCATCTACTGAGCAGGTTTTAAGAAAGATAAAGAAAAAATATTGTTCTAAATGATTTATACTTAAAAAAGAGATTTTTGAGTAACTTTGATACTTAGATGATTCTGTGAGCTTAACAATGTGGCCCTTCACTCTAGTGATGTAGTTTTCAATCCATTTCTACTTTTTCATACTGTGACTCTTTTTTTTTCCTTAATGATCAATTTTGATGACCTTTTTCCAGTTCTCATTTTTCTTGTCTCATCTGTTGCATTTGATACTGTTAACAACCCTTTCCTCCTGGATACTCTCTCTTTGGTGGGTTTTCATGACATTATTCTCTCTTGATATTTCTCCTTCCTATCTGATCCTTCTTGTTTTCCTTTGCTGGCTCATCATTCATATCATGGCTGGCAAATGTGGGTGCTTCACAAGGCTCTGTCCTTAACCCTCTTGTTTTCCAATTTAAAGATGCTTTCTTGGTAATCTCATTAGCTCCCATAGATTTAACTATCATCTCTTTTTTGAGATGACTCTGAGAGGAATATATCCAGGCTCAGTCTCTCCCCTAAGTTTTAGTACTGTGTCACTAATTGCCTATTGGACATTTCAAATCAGATGTCCTGGAGGCATCTTATTCTTAACCTGTCTCCAATTGAACTCATTTTCTTTCCCTCTTAAACCCTCACTTTTTCTAAACCTCCCTTTTTCTAGCACTCCCATACTTCCAGACTCCCACAATGTAATCTTGGCAGTATCCTGAACTCTTCACTCTTCTTCACCCACCTATCCAATCAGTGACCAGATCTTGTAATTTCTACCTTCACAGTAGTTCTTATATCTGTCCTCCCCTTTTTTCTACTAAACAGACTTTCATCACCATTCATTTAGGTTATTAAAACTTTCTTCTAATTGGTCTCCCTGCCTTCCTCTCCTCATTCCAGTCCATCCCTCACATTACTGCCAAGAAACTCTCCCTAAGTACATGTCTGTTGTGATTCCTCTACTTTGCCAAATCCAGTAGCTACCTATTGTTCTACAATCAAATAGAAACTTTTCAATTTAGTTTTTAAAGCCATATGCAACTGGCTCTAGTTCATCTTGCCAGACTCATTGGCCACTGCTCTTCCTCCTGCACTCTTATAATCCAGGCAAGCTTTTCTCTCCACTTCATAGGGACGCCATTTTCCATTTTTGTGCTTTTTCGTTGGCCATCCTCTATGCCTAGAATACAATTTATCCTTACTTCCACATTTCAGAGTCCCTTTTCTCCTTTAAGATGCAACTTATACATCACCTTTTTCAGGAAGCCTTTCTTGATTCCTCCAATTGGTAATGCCTTGGTGGTATTTAGTTACTTTGTATATATTTGTATTTGTTCATTTTGTATTTATTTTTTTTATATCCTTACTTTCCATCTTAGAATCAATACTATGTGTGGTAGACAATGGGGGTTATCACCCAAAGTCACACAACTAGGTCTGAGGGAAACACCTGTTTCCAGACCTGCTCTCAGTCCACTGAGCCACCTAGCTGTCACTGTATTTATATCTTTACACAAATATTTAAATACCTATTTATCATCTTTGCTATTATAAGGTAAGCTCTTTGTAAATTGGGATTGTTTTGTTCTTTGCTCTTGTGTAGTTACCTTTTTCTACTAGGTAACTACTAGGTAGTTAACAAATACATGTTTATGGATTTTTTTTTTATATCTTCCCATAAATCCTCCACAGGAGTACATCCAATCTATTAGGGTTTGTCTTCTAGATCTCTTGTGATTGCAGGGCTAATAGCTATATAACCCATGGCTAGACCAGAAGTGTATAACTTGTGGTTTGTGGGCCAAACCAAATTAAAGTATAATCAGAAAATATTTAACAAAATAAATAAAAATATAATAGAACATAGATAATGTTGATATGTGGTTTTCTAAGTCTAAGTTTTCTAAGGCTCACCTAGATCCTTACATATAGTTAGTCCCTCCCATCCCACCCCTCACCCAGTTTGATACCATTGTTCTGGACAACAGGCATTCTTCATCCATTCTGTTTTCCTTGTGTGGATAGTTAGGCTGAACTCTTTTGAGTGATTGTGAAAGTCATTTAGGGGGTTTTACAGATTTCTAGAGCTTGATGAAATCAGCTCATACAGGAGTATAACTCAAGGTCTAATTAAATAAAGGAAATCTCTTTTCCCTTTGAATTTTGTGTTGATTATTTTCCATGATGTTTTCAAGCACCTTGATGAACATATGTTTCAAGGCTCCCCTGATTCATATTTCACATGGCATTATAATCAATGGGCCATCTCTGAATAAGAAAATAATATCTTTTGCATGTAAAGATATTTTTTCTTTATGTATTTTTCTTTTAAGTACTAGCATTTCCCACATTCTTAAAAAATGAGTCCAAATTAGTTCCCTGAAAGAGAATTACAAAAGTACGAACACTCTTTTAACTATGAAATTTATTATACATAAATGTTGGTTACGAATCTGTTCTGAATTCTGGCATATTTATTCTTCATGTTAAAAAAAATCAACCCTTCAAATTGTCACCCCTTTCCTCTCAGAAAACACATATCTTTTCATTTCAACACCTTTGGCTTGTGTCATAATAGTTGATGTAACACTTAGGATAGATGCTGAGCCATGTTAAACTTGTTAATATCCCAAATGGTAAAAGAATTGGCAACATCTTCGTTGCTTTTAGGTTAAGATTCTCCATCCCTTTCCTTATCATGTGACTTAGCTGAGTTGTGGAGCTAAGGAAGACTTAATGTTTTAAATAAGAAACAGAACCACAAGAAGTGGAAGGATTTATCCCATGTGAGATTTTGAGTCAGAAATCCTCAAAGTGAGACCCTTATCCAAACCCAGGTAATGATGGGAGTCAGATTTCAAATGCGATGTGACATGGACTCCCTTTCTCTTAGCATTATTATAGAATGCTTTTTCCCCCTATTTTCTCTGAGATTTTAGAGATCAGCCTTTTATATCTTTGTTCTGGTTTTCCATTCCTATTATTTCCTTCTTTTTATTTGTTTTCTTGACTTTTTATGGGATGGGGGAGAGGTAAAAAGGAAAGACATCCTCTGCTTTGTCTTGCATTGTAGAGAGCAGCTTGGTGGATTAGTGGAATCACCATCAGTGGCCTTCTCAAGGGAGGTAGTTTCATGCTTTGAACATGAGGTATTCCTAAAAACAACTAAGGCTTTGTGTGTGTGTATAGAAAAAAAAGACAGGAATGAGGGAAGAAAGTGAAGAAAGGATTAGCTAAAAAGAAGAATTATATCAGAGATTGGGAGGCAGAAAAATAGGGAAAGAAGAAGTTTGGATGGGTCCAAACATTACAAGTAGTAAAAATGTTTTCTAAAGGGCATGGTCTTTTTGTCTCATTCATACTTCTAGCATGGGGGATGGGGAATGAAACGAAAAATTTCTTTCATTCACTTTCCTAACACAAATATAACATAATACAAAAAAGACCATTCAGTGGCTCTCAAGTCATTCTCAACTTAGTACTCTATCTTAAATACATTTCCCCCTGTGAACAATATGCCATTTTTTTTTTGCTGCTTTCCAGGCACAAGAACCTTATTCAGAGACTTCTTATAAACCAAATGTGTAATTTATTTCATGGTTCACATTTTTTTATGTATATGAATTTTCCTAAGCCAGTTTAGAAATGAGAACAAATATATGTGCACATATATATATATATATATATATTTCTTTTCGTATTCTAATTTTGTTTGCCTGTTAATAAAGGGGGCACATTCTATTTCCTTAAAATCTTAAAATTTCAAAAAAATTATTGCTGATCAAAGGAGCTAGTTCAAACAGAATAATAGATATATATACATATTCTCCACCTTTGTCTCTTTCTCCCTCTCTGTTTCTTATCCTCTTTTTCTCCACTTTAGATACATAATCTTGTTTGAACATCATGATCTATTGATCATGAAATCCTAGATCACCTACTATGTGCCTGTGCTTGATTCTGTTTTGGCACTGTGCTGAGCTTAAATGTTAAATATCTGTGGTCTAAAAAGAGGTTTTGATATCATCGGACAGATAAGCTAGACAAATAAGATGATGAAAAAGAGCAAAAATAATCAGTGCATATTTGTATGAAAAAGTGGGTCTTATAGACTCCTATTACCCTCCTGGCACTATCTCCATTTCTGTGTAGAAAGCTGTCACAATCAAGGTTGCTTGAAACAGAGCTTGGTTTAGGATGAAATAGTTGGGGAGTTTTGAACAGTTGGTACTGAGTTGGATGCAGCGGTGGAACCAGGGAGAAGTATAGGTATAGGCATGAAGTCAGATGCAGCATGATATAGTGGGAAGAACACTGGATTCAGACTCAGAAGACCCAGGTTCGTCTTCTAGCTCTTAAACACACTACCTATGGAACTATGGGAAGGAATCTTAACTTTTCTTAGTTTCAGTTACTTCACATATAAAAACAAAGCTGTTGGAATAGATGCTTCCAAAGCTCTGTTCCTGCCCTAAATCTCACAGTGCTCTCCATTGGTATTGTTGGGATAAAGAGAAAAAGTGAAATGATACTGCTCCCAATCTCCCACAAAGATCTTACTTTTGAATGGGGGCAACAACAGGTACACGTTTGTGTATGTAGAATGTAGAATGAGTGAATGTAGAATATGACATCAATAGGAATTTATTAAACACTTAAGTTGTGTTAAGTATTCAGTAGATAAAATCAGAGAGACAATACCTGCCCTATAAGAACTTACATTCAAATGGGGAAGACAAAACTTAAAGAATGGAAAAGAATGAGGTGTAGTGAAGAGACCTAGAAGAAGAGCATGATAGGGAAAGTCTGGCAAGTTAGCAGTACAACCTGGGGAGGAAAGATAATATGGTGAACTGGAGTCTCCTTCAAATAGAGGATTCTGAGAAAAATCAACCAATCAGAGGGGGAAGCTCACACTTCTAATGTGAGAAGTAGAGGCAGCTTCTAGGGTGATTTATATGAATACAAGGTTGTTTTGTTTTGTCTTTTTGGGGGGCAAGTAGTACATTAGTAGTGGAAATTGACTCATGAGCTGAGTTATGAAGGAAACCAGATGTTCAGAGATATGGAGGAGGTGAAAGACATCACTATAAAATACAGAGAGAGGAGGTGGGTTGTATTCAGAAATGCAAAGGAGGCCATTATGAGTGCCTTTCAGACTCATGGAGATGGAGGTCTAGAAAGGCAGGAAAAAGCCAGGAATTCCTTCTCTTGTATTATGTTCTTTCTTTCTTTCTTTCTTTCTTTCTTTCTTTCTTTCTTTCTTTCTTTCTTTCTTTCTTTCTTTCTTTCTTTCTTTCTTTCTTTCTTTCTTTCTTTCTTTCTTTCTTTCTTTCTTTCTTTCTTTCTTTCTTTCTTTCTTTCTTTCTTTCTTTCTTTCTTTCTTTCTTTCTTTCTTTCTTTCTTTCTTTCTTTCTTTCTTTCTTTCTTTCTTTCTTTCTTTCTTTCTTTCTTCCTTCCTTCCTTCCTTCCTTCCTTCCTTCCTTCCTTCCTTCCTTCCTTCCTTCCTTCCTTCCTTCCTTCCTTCCTTCCTTCCTTCCTTCCTTCCTTCTTTTCTTCCTTCCTTCCTTCCTTCCTTCCTTCCTTCCTTCCTTCCTTCCTTCCTTCCTTCCTTCCTTCCTTCCTTCCTTCCTTCCTTTCTTCCTTTCTTCCTTTCTCCACTTAAAATGTTCACTTAGCTATGCAAATGGGCATCTGAGTAATTAGAATATGCAATGTGGAATGGAATGAAGTGCTTTAGTTTCCAAAAGTAAATTGGAGGTTATGATCTCTTCATTTGACCGGTAAAACTCTTTACATGCTAGATAGAGAAGAGCAGCAACAACATGTGATATGGAAAACACCATATTTGGACTTAAATTTCAAACCTCCTCTGCTATTCAATAACTGTTTGGACTTGGACAAATGTCTAAACTAAACCTTTTGGGATGTACCTTACATCCCTTATCAACAGTATGAGGGGTTTGGATTAGATGATCCACAAGATCTCTTCCAGCTCTAAATTTGAACCAATAAAGGGGTAGAACCAAAGGAGGAGTCGCAGCTAACTAGCTAGCTTCAGAGAAAGACCTATCAGGTACTTTGCTAAGTGCTGGGGATAAAAAAAAAAGGACAAAAACCAGTCTCTGAGGCCCTCAAAGCATTCACAATTTAAAAGGGTAGAGAATATGTGTTATGTACAAATAGGAGACATACAGGATAAATCAGAGAGGAAAGGCCACTAGCATTAATGCAGATTGGGAAAGGCTTCTTGAGAAAGATGGGATTTAGCAAGGACTTGAAGGAAGCCAGGGAACTCAGGTTATTGAGGCAGAGAATTCCAGTTCTTGAGGACAGCCAATAAAAATTCACAGAATGGGGACTTGGATTATCTTGGGTATCAAGGAACAGTGAAGGGACTGGTATTAATGGATCACAGGGCATGTAGAAGAGAGAAAGACCGAAGAGGCAGAAATAGGTTATTATGAAAGTCTTTAAAAGCCATACAGAGGATTTTACATATTAAATCTGTGCTCTAAGAAGATCAGTTTGATAACTGAGTGGAAGAAGGACTGGAGCAGGGAGAGAATGGAGATAGGGATGCCAATCAGCAGTCATTTAGTAGTCCAGCTGTAAAGTGAAGAAGACCTGAATCAGAGTAGTGAAAGCATGAGAGGAAAGACAGACCCTATACAAGAGAAGAAATGCTTTGACTGCACTAGGGAACTGATTGGATATGGGGTGAGAGACAGTGAGAAACCAGGAATGACACTGAGATTATTATTCTGGGTGATGAGGAAGATGGTAATCTAGGTTTATAGTTGATAAAAATTCCTATCCAATTTTCCCAGTAATTTTTATCACATAAAGATTTCTCTCTCTAATGTTTACCATCCTTTGGATTTTTAAATGTAGACCTACTTTCACATTTGGTTATATCTATGAAATATGAAGAAATGAGAGAGAGAGAGAGAGAGAGAGAGAGAGAGAGAGAGAGAGAGAGAGAGAGAGAGAGAGAGAGAGAGAGAGAGAGAGAGAGAGAGGAAACAGCAAGTGATAGACAAGTCAAACCACAACTACCATCTTGACCACCATCTCCCCTCAGACCTGATGGAGACAGTTCAGGACCCTGTACCCAAGAGTCTTTGGAATGGCAATACTTCTAGCCCAGGGTCTGTGGATACCCTAGAAACCGTGGAGATATAGCCTGGCAACTGCTCCTCTGAGTGCTACAGTTACAGTTGTAACTATTGAATACCCAAAAAAAGAAAATTCTTGCAATCAACCTCTTCGGTATTGTTAACTGCTCAACATCAGAAACTGCTATAATTTTATTGGTGAAAAGAAAATTAAAGAAGTTTTTAACATTTGCTTTGCTGCTGCAACTTCAGGGCCATGGGACTTTTCCATCTGATTTGTAGCTGAAATCTTCCATATTCACTATTTCCTCACATTAGAATGTCAGCAACTTGAGGTCAGGCACAGTGATATTACTTTTCTATTTGTATTGCTTACATTTAGCACAGTGCTTTACACGAAGTAAGTGCTAAAAATACTCAATTCAGCTTTAACTTGTTCCTTTGAACTATTTTTCTAAATTTTACCTAATATCTGAAGCTTTTAATAACTACTTTTTATAGAATGTTTTGAAGTTTGATTTGGCAATCTCTAATATAATTTTGCTTATTTTTTTCTCATAGGCACATCTTTAATATAGTGCATAAAATAATCTATTGATGTTTGGATTGATTTTGCAATAAATCTATATTGAATTTGATTGATATTTCCAATTTAGATAAGCCATTGTCTTAGTTACATTTAAAAGATTCATGTCCAATTATTCAGTTCTTCCTTTATTTTTCACAAAACTATTAAAATTTGTCTTATACAAATCTGGTGGTAAATTGAAACCTTTTAAAATTATTACTATTGAAAAATAGCATTTTTGGGAATAATTTGTAGTAAAAATTGTCTTGATATTTATTGTTACTTCAGTGTTTCAAAGATGAGAATTTTCATTGGTGTGGAAATTCCTACTGCCCCAACAAATCTCAACTCCTTTGAAATGTGGGTGGCCTCCTTTTCTTTCTTTATAAACTTATCTTACTAATCTTAGCAGCTCCAGTGGCTTCCATTGTCATCATTTCCCATTGATTCCTAAATCTGTATATCTTCTCCAATTCTATATCACCAGTTTTACCTAGATATCTTACCAACATTTTAATCTCAATGTATTTAAAATGACTTATTCTCTTTCTTTCCAAATGTGAATCTCTTTCCAAAAGTCCCCTTTCTGTTTAAGGCCACCATCTTTCTAATCATTGAAATTCCCAACCTTGGAACATGACCCTTTTCTCTGCCTTGCTTTACTCTTTCCTTCTGTATTCAGCGCATTGTCTAGTGTTTTCAGATCTGCCTCCAAAACGTCTCTTGCAACTGTTCTCTTTCCCTACTCACATGACAACCACATTTATTCATGTCTTCATCACCTGAACTACTGAAACAATTTACTAATTGGTCTCTCTGTTTCTGGTTTCTTCCTCTTTCATTATATCCCTTACACAGTTGTGAAATTGATATTCCTAGCTAGCAATCAGGCCATTCTTTTACTTGAAAAACTTTAGCAACACCCTAATGCCTCAAGGATAAAATTTAACTAAACAAAACAAAATATCATCCTGGAATTGAAAGCTCTGTGAGGGGAGAAAAACAAAAGGCCTAATGAAGACATGATAACTTTCCTTAAGTCTTTGAAAGGCTGTTGTGAGGAACAGGGATTAGATTTGTTTTGATTAAGCCTAGATGTAAACCTAGTAGGAATGGGTAGAAGAGACAAATTAGATTTTGGCATAAAGAAAAACTTCCTAAAAATTAAGAAATCTAAAAGTGGAATGGGCAACCTTGGGAGGCACTGGATTCTTTGTCCAAGCCAAGACTAATGTTGGTTAATAATAGAGAAGACTCTATATTATATTTCAAAGGATTATAGATTTAGAACTATTTGGAGTTTGAAGGAATCTTAGAGGCAAATCAATCCAACTTCCTTGTTTTACAGAAAAGGAAACTGAGGTACAAGTATGTTAAGTCCAGGGTCCCATAACTAGTAAATGTCTAAGATAGGACACAAAACAAGTTCTTCCTTGACTCCAACCTCAGGATTCTATCCACAGTATTTCCTTCCTTCCTTCCTTCCTTCCTTCCTTGCTTCCTTGCTTCCTTCCTTCCTTCCTTCCTTCTTCCTTTCCTTCTTTCCTTCATTCGTTCGTTCGTTCGTTCGTTCGTTCGTTCGTTCGTTCTTTCGTTCCTTCCTTCCTTCCTTCCTTCCTTCCTTCCTTCCTTCCTTCCTTCCTCCTTTCCTTCTTTCCTTCATTCGTTCATTCCTTCTTTCCTTCCTCCTTTCCTTCTTTCCTTCATTCATTCGTTCCTTCCTTCTTCCCTTCCTTCTTTCCTTCCTTCCTTTCTTCCTTCGTTCCTTCATTCCTTCCTTCCCTCCTTCCCTTCCTCCCTGTCTTAGAATCCATACTAAGTATTGGTTCCAAGGCAGAAGAGCAGTAAGGGCTGGTCAATGGTAGTTAAGAGACTTGCTCAGGGGTCTCATAACTAGAATGTGTCTGAGGTCAGATTTGAATCCTGGACCTCCCATTTCTGGGTCTGACTGTCAGAGCCACTTAGCTTCCCCCAATATAATTTTTCCAAAACCTAGAGGTAATCTTTCTCCCTCTACCTCCCAACACCATTCCTTAAGTTAGGAAAGTTTTGCTATGACTTCCCTCCTGTATTATCTTTCTTTTTTCTCTCTTTTCCTTGAGACTGCACACATTACTGTCATTATATAGCCTGTTTTTAAAAAAAGTATCTATAATCAATTCAACATTATTTTCAAAGCTGTCCTATTTGTGTTTCCTTGTGAACTTCCTTCTGTTTTTCTATGCTCTCATGAACCTCTTTTCTATATTTTCCTCTTCTTTTTTTGTAAACACTATCACCAACTCTGATCCCCCCAAGTCCCTTCCCAAATTCTTGCAACAAAAAAATAAAGCAGATCCAGACATTTGACATGACCAAAAAGTATATGTCTTATTTTGCACCTTAAGTCAATTCTGTTAACAGATGAACAGAATACTTCATTAGCAGTCTTCTGGAGTCATGGTTGGTCATTGCAATGATCAGATTTCTTAAGTTTTTAAAGTTATTTTTCTCAACAGACTTTGCTTGCTTCTATTCACTTCATGCCACATCAATTCATATGTCACCCTATTTTTTCTTGAAACCATCCCTTTCATCATTTTTATAGCATAATAATATTCTGTTACATAAATATACCATAATTTGTTTAGCTGTTCCCCATTTGATGGCCATTCCCTTTTGTTTCTAGTTCTGTGCTATAACAAAAAAGGCTGCTTTAAATCTCTTCAGATATATTTGTATATATACACATATATATTTATATAAAGGGAAAATATGGTATCTTTCTCTTTGTTGTATAATCATATTATCATTAAGTCAAAGGATATGCAGTTTAGTGACTTTTTTGGGTGTAGTTCCAGGTGACTTCCCAGAACAATAGGAATAATTCACAACTCCGATAACAGTGTACCAGTGTGCTATCTTCTGATATCACTTCGAACAATATTTATTTTTGTGATCTTTGCCAGTCTGATAGGAGTGAGGTAGAACTTCAGAGTTGTTTTCATTTTCTATTCTCTATCTGTTTTTTTGGAGCATCTCACTCCCCATAGGACTGTTAAACTTTTGGGTTTCTTCCTTTGAAAAATGCATGTTTGTATCATTTAACTATTTATCTTGTAGAGGATGACTGTTATTTTATTTTTGAATTGGTTCCTTATATAGCTAAATATATGCTGATATTTTAATGCATAATCTTTTCAAGTTTATGAAATCAAAAATTTCCCTTTTATCATCTGTGATTCTTTCTATTCCTTCTAGTTATGAATACTTCCCCTGTTATTGGCTATAAAAAGATATTTTCCTTATTCTTTAAATTTATTTTTGATATTCAAAATAGATATTTAAAATATCTATTTTGAATTTATAGTGGTATGTGTTATGAGATGTTGGTCCATACCTTATTTCTCCAAGAGTTCCTGCAACTTTTGTTAAATAATAAGTCCTTATCAACAATTTTCTTTATTTCTTCTTCCCTTCTAAGAGTGCCTTTTCATTTTTGTTTCTGGTAATTTCATTGCCCACCTTCCCCAACAAAACCAAACCAGACAAGCTAATGGTCTTACTTAAATTTTTTTTCTAGTTTATTGGCTTTAAATTTTGTTGGCCTTTTATTTTTAGAGTTTCTAGGTGTTTAGTTTGGAGTCTTACTTTTTCTGGTTTTCTAGATTTTTTAAAGTTGATACCTAGATTGCCGATCTGTTCTATTTTTCTTATGTTGATGAAAGTAGTTTGAAATTTTCCTCTTCAAACTGTTTTACCCACATTTCAAAACTTCTTGTATATTGTCTCATGTTGTAATTTTCTTAAATGAACTTTTCTGTTATTTCTGTGATTAGTTCTTTGATTCACATATTCTGTGGAATTACTTAGCACCTAGTAAATTTTTAACCCTATTCAAATGTTCTTTATTTTGCTTATTATGAATCCCTCCTTGAATATCCTCCTTCCCTTCTACCTATCCCCACCTGATTGTCATTAAGTTTAGTGTATTTCTACAAAAAATTATTTGTGAATGTGTGTGCATGTATGTGATAGTGTGTGTGTTCGTTCATTCAACTTTCTGTCAGATTCAGATGAAAGTGAGGTTCATTTGGAGCCTGCTCTACTAATCCTTTCTAAATATTTGTATAATGTTCCTTAACAGTAATCATGTGAGACAGTAAGAATAAGATATATTCTCTTCCTCCTATTTTCTTCCCTAGTATTTTTCCTTTTCATTCCCTTTCTTTTTTCTTTTATGGTCAACAGAGGATCAGATATAAAATTGTTAGAGATCTTAGAGGCTACTGAGACCAATTGTGTCATCTTATAGTTGAGGAAACTGAAATACAGACATACTGATGATTTGTCCAGAGTCACACAAAATATAACAAAACAGTTTGTAGGTCCTCTGTCTTATGTCTTCCTTCTTTGATCCTTGAAAACATCAGGGTTCTGAAAGGCACATGTTTCTTTTCCTCATATTAGAATATAATACTTGATCATTTCTTAAATGTACTTATTGTTTAAATTTCTCTTGATTCTTGTGTTTGTATTTTAGAATATATATTCAGCTCTGATCATATCAGAAATGCTTGAAAGTCCTTTATTCCATTATATTTCCCTTTGTATTATTATACTCAGCTTTAAAAGGTAGACTTGTTCTTGGTGGTTTTGATTTTTAGAATATTTCAAGATCACTTCTCACTTAGGATAGATGTTGCTAGGTCTTGTATGATTTTGATTGTGGTTCCTTGGTATGTACTTGAATTCATTCTTTCTGGATGATTGACATATTTTTTCTTTAATTTGGAAGCTCTGGCTATGGCATTGCTAGAGTTGTTTTTTTTTTTTGCAATTTCTTTCAAGAGATAGACTATTTCCATTTGAATGTTATCTCTTAGTTTCATCCATGATTTCTTGAAATATGGGATCTAGACTTTTATGGTTTAAGTTTTCAGGTAGTCTGTGATTCTCAGGTTATCTGTCCTTTACTCATTTTCCTGGTGAGTTGTTTTTGATAGAGATACCTTAATTTTCTGATTAAATTTTTTTTTCAGTTTTGTTCCAACATTTCTTGCTGACTTAGAGAATCCAATATGATTTCATCCAGTATGATTTTTAGGTGGTCTATTACTTGAATAAGTTTGACAACTCCTATACTAAATTGTGTTTTCTCTTAATTTGTCCCTGTAGAACTTCCCTTTCCTTTCCTTTAAAACTCCAATTTAACTTATGTTATCATTTAAACAGTATTGGTTCATTCCTCTCAGGAATTCCAGTAGAACTTGTGGTATAGATATGATTTTCTTTGATGATTTGCTTATAGTTGTTTTGGGGATTTATGTCGAGCATATCTGTTTCTGTGATTTTTTTTAACATTAATGTTTTCTTCTGTCTGCTCATTTAATTACTTTTCTTGAATTTGGAGTTTTAAGGCCAGAATCTATTTAATTTTGGTGGAAAGAATGAGGCTTTCTTTGGTACTGATCTATGTTATCTAGTATCTGTGTCCTTCATGTATTTAAGGAAAGGGCTAGAGGGCATGCTATACCTGGGTGATGCATTTGGGGTAGTCTGATGTTATGATCATTGACCCCCTTTCTAAACCTCACAGGCTGATACTCTTCAGCTTTTGGCCAAAGCAACACTACTGCAGGCCACAAATGGCCTAGGATAGTTCCTAATCTAGAGTTTCTTCTCCCTTCTAGAGTATACAACTTTAGATTTTGGGATTCTCTGGTTCCCTGGCCTCTGAGCTGGAAGGCTTCTTTAAGTTGCATTCCTGTGACAAACTTTTCTATCTAGACCCCTACTCTGGTGCCTGGAGGCTTTTAAAGCTGTCTCTTTGTGCACATATGATAGTTTTTTCTTGCATTTCTTGATCAGTCTAAATCTAATGCTCTTAAAAAAGAACAACTTATCTTCTCTTAGGATCAATATTAAGTATCATTTCTAAGGCAGAAGAGTAGTAAAGTAGATGAACATACTTAAAAAGGTCTTGGAAATCCTCCCACCCTGTACACCATCTTTTGCATCTTATGCCATTACTAGCTATCCTGATTTTTGTCTTGTCACTGGACTTCAGTGACTGGAAGAGAGAGTGAGGTAGATGACTTTGCCTAACTCTGCCTCACATAAACCTGATTCACATGTAAGGCAAAACATCATCATGATGTGATTGGTCCTCTTTGAAAATAAGGATGAGCAGCAATATTATGCTACCATTTAAACTGATTCTTAAATGGATCAGACAGATATTCTTTGTTTATAAAATGAAAGTCTTATATTAGATGGCCTTGGAGATTCCTTTCAGCTCTAGATCCTTGAACTTATTGATGATTATAACTGTTCCACCTTTCTTTTCCTGGCTATAATTTCTCTAATTTTATCCCTGTTCTGGGGGGACACAGGGACTGAAATTATGAGGAATGACTCAATGAACTGTTTTTTGCTTGCAACATCTACTCCTCATAGTTAGTCACTATGGGGAATATCTGAAAATTTCAGGCATATATCTCTTTTTTTTAAACTCTTACCTTCCATCTTGGAGTCAATACTGTGTATTGGCTCCAAGGCAGAAGAGTGGTAAGGGCTAGGCAATGGGGGTCAAGTGACTTGCTCAGGGTCACACAGCTGGGAGGTGGAGGCATATCTTTTTACAAATATGGAAAGTTCTGGGCAAGCACTTAACCTAGGTATCAAACTTTGGTAGGGTTTTAGAAATCAGTACTGAGGATGGGAAAATAATTTAAGAAAATAGTCAGGACTTCCAGGTAAGCATGGCAGCAGTATAGACTCAGGATGCTTCCTGTCCTCAGCACCCACTGATACAACCTCAAAAGACCAAAAAAAAATTCATAAGAACGAAGGTACTCTACAGTAGGGCGCAGCATTGAAGGTATGTGGGATTTGGACATTTCCACATAAAAGGGGGTGAAAAAGCTCCCACCCAAATGTGAGCTGATGCACCCTCCCCCACCCCACCTACGGAACCAGAGTCAGAGCCAGCACGTGTCAGAATCAGTGAGTGAGTGAGGGGCACCTCTAGGTCCTTGGGAGCTGACTTAGACTACCAAAGACCTACCTCTGAGAGCAGCTACACCTGAAACCCTGACGGGCTGGAGAGTGCAGACCATGGGCACTCTCAGGAAGGTAGTGCAGAGAAGGGCAGTGAACAGCGGAGGCTACGGAGATTTGAGAGCTTGCCTCAGGCAAAATTCTTGCTCCTTAACTCCATACACAGAGAACCTGCCCAATCTCACTCAGATTTCTGACTAAAAAGGGAAGGAAAAACCTCCACAGTGATGGCAAATTGTGCACAGGAGCAACAAATACTCTTCAAGAAAAACAAAAAAATAGGCATTGACTCTCAAAAATTTTTATTGAGGAAAAACCCAGGCCTCAGAGGAAATACAGGAGGAAATTCAAATAAACCCCAAACCTTCCAAAACAAAATGGAAATTGTCCACAAGCTCTGGAAGAATATAAATTGGAACTTATCAAAAAGATGGCAGCCTTCTGACAAGAAAAGTGGGAAATAGTACAAAGAGAAAATCAAAAGATTATAGCAGAAAATCAAAAGATTAAAGCAGAAAACCAAAGAGTATAACAGAAAACCAGTCCTTAAAGACCAGAATTGGGCAACTGGAAACCAATGATCTTATAAAACAGCAAGAATTAATAAAGCAAAGTCAAAAGATTGACAAAATAGAAGAAAACATAAAATATCTCACTGACAAGATGACAGATCAGGAAAACAGAAGAAGGAGAGACAATTTGAGAATCATTGGTCTACCTGAAAATCCAGAAATAAACAGAAATCTTGATATCATACTACAAGAAATCATCCAAGAAAACTTCCCTGATGTTCTTGAACAAGGGGGAAAAATAGACATTGAAAGAGCTCATAGAACACCCTCTACACTAAGTCCTCAAAAGACAACTGAATTCCTTGGCGACCTTAAATTAATATATATCAGTCTTTTAAAGTGATTTCCTTTTCACAGGGGGGAAGAGGATAGGTAGTACAAAAAGGAAGGGAAAGAAAGGGGGGAGGGAACTTAACAGACCCTAAAAAAACAAGAAGGGAACAAAAAGGGAGGGGCCAGAAAGGGAAGCATATTAAGGGAGGGCATTAGGGGGATTGATTAAAAGTAAAACACTGGTTTAAAAGGATATAGCAAAAGAAGAAAGGACAGAACTAGGAGAGGATATCAAAATGCTAGAGAATTCACAAGTGATGATCATAACTTTGAATGTGAATGGGATGAACTCACCCATAAAACATAAATGAATAGGAGAGTGGATTAGAATCCAAAATCCTCCTATATGTTATCTACAAGAAATACACCTGAGCCGGGTATATACTCACAAGGTTAGAATTAAAGGTTAGAGCAAGACCTATTGGGCCTCAACTGATAGAAAGAATGCAGGAGTTGCAATCATGATATCTGACAAAGCCAAAGTAAAACTAGATCTGATTAAAAGGGATAGGGAAGGTAAATACATCCCAATAAAAGGGAGTATAGACAATGAGGAAATATCAGTAATCAACATGTATGCACCAAATGGTATAGCATCAAAATTTCTAAAACAGAAACTAGTGGAATTGAAGGAGGAAATAGATAGTAAAACTCTATTAGTGGGAGACCTGAACTTACCACTATCAAATTTAGATAAATCAAATCAAAAAATAAATAAGAAAGAGGTAGAAGAGGTGAATGAAATCTTAGGAAAATTAGAGTTAATAGATATATGGATAAAAATAAATAGGGACAAAAAGGAATATACCTTCTTTTCAGCAGCACATGGTACATTCACAAAGATTGACCATATACTAGGTCATAAAAACATAGCAAACAAATACAGAAAAGGAGAAATAATAAATGGAACCTTTTCAGATCAAAATGCAACAAAAATAAT